>NW_021703778.1:9339096-9339455 GCF_005190385.1 Monodon monoceros
ATATATATATATATATATATATATATATATATATATATATATATATACCACAGATATGTACTTCATAAGAATTCAAATAAAATTTTAATGATTTCAGTTCAATAGAACTGAAAATGTAGTGTCATTATAGGGCATTTTCTGCTAAATTTCAAATTACAGGTTGTGGGCTATTTCTAAGCAGGAGCATCATATCCTACTGGGTATTCAGCTTATTAGCTAAAGTGATTGACAGTATCATGGCAGGATGCAGGGAAGAACAATGCATGTGTGCGAGGGGGAGGGAGAGGGAGAGGTCTTCAGGAACTGGCTTTGGGTCATGAAATTGTAGGGGCTGGTAAGTGTACAGTCTGCAGGAGGTA
>NW_021703778.1:9339465-9380177 GCF_005190385.1 Monodon monoceros
GGTCATGAAATTGTAGGGGCTGGTAAGTGTACAGTCTGCAGGAGGTAAGCAGGCTGCAGACCTGGGACAGGAGAAATGTTGCCTCTGGAGCCTGAAGGCCATCTGGAGGCAAAATCCCCTCTTCCTCAGAGGACATTAATGTTTCTCTTTTAAGTTCTTCAACCAATTAGATGAGGCCTAGCCATACTGTGGAGGATGATTTACTTTACTCAGAGTCTACTGGTTTATATGTTAATCTCGTCTAAAAAAATACCTTCACGGCAACATCTAGACTGGTGTTCAACCAGTTATCTGAGTGCCGTGGACTAAACAAGTTGACACATAAAATTAACCCTTACGTATGGCATGGTGAGATGGCTCAGAAGTCAGATCAGAGCCGTAACTAACCAAGGGAACACGCTCCTCTCCTCCCCAAGAAACATTGTTGAGATCACTGGATTTTTTCTCAAGTACTACGATGGGGCACTTGCGAATATTTACAGATCTTAAGGGCAGAGAAACTGATACTGAGTTATAATCTTTGATAATTTATTTACATTTTCATATTTCGTTAGCTAATATAGAAATAGTAAAATGCACACATTCACACACCATAGTGAATATTGTGGTACTCTTCCCAAATCCCCTTTGATGCCAGTGGCCTCATCCCCAAGCTTCTAGGAGCTTCTAGAGGTACGTGTCTCTGATGGCCCACAGCTGTGTCCCTCATTGGAAAGTGTTCCCAAATGCAGGAACGGCCTCAGTCAAGTTTGTGACCTCTCCTAGGGGACAGACCATGGCCAGTGACTGGCCTCACTCCTTTACAACAGTTTAGGGCCATTCCAGCTCTTTCAAGGTTCCCCATAGGCGTGCCTGAAGCTACCTTTGAGGATGCACTATAGGTCAACTTCTCTTTCGTCCAGTCCTGCCTTCCTCATCCCCTTATGGCTCTATTTCTTCAGAGTATTTTCCTACAAAGTTAACACACGTGTCTTAGGTCTGTATCGATGGGATGCAGGTATTTGAGTACAGGAGCTATATTGGTTAAGTGTTCTGAGCAGCAATATCTTTTTTAAAAAAAATAAATTTAGTTATTTATTTTTGGCTGTGTTGGGTCTTGGTTGCTGCATGCAGGCTTTCTCTAGTCGCGGTGAGCAGGGGCTACTTTCATTGCGGTGCGTGGGCTTCTCATTGTGGTGGCTTCTCTTGTTGTGCAGTATGGGCTCTAGGCAAACGGGCTTCAGTAGGTGTGGCATGTGGGCTCAGTAGTTGTGGCTCTCAGGCTCTAGAGTGCAGACTCAGTAGTTGTGGCGCAGAGGCTTAGTTGCTCCACAACATGTGGGATCTTCCCGGATCAGGGCTCAAACCCGTGTCCCCTGCACTGGCAGGTGGATTCTTAACCACAGCACCACCAGGGAAGGCCTGAGCAGCAGTATCTTTAAGGGAGTAAGAGTGACAGAAAGAGCTGAACTGTGATGCAGCTGCCCCTGAAGATTTACCCAATCCCCCAGGGAGTTCAGAGCAGAGGTAGCCTTTCATAGTTGACCTCAACTGAAGCAAGGGATCTGGGCCTTTGTCCCTGGGTCCACATGGAATTGTCATCATTGAACGCAGGCTGTTGCTGACAAGGGCCCAGAAATTTGGGTGAGGCATACCTTTTTTTCCTTTCCCAGAAAGGGAGCATCCTTGGAAGGGACTCCCTTTGGAACCACCAGCAGGCACTGATCTTGGCAACTGAGGGAATGAGCATCTCAGTCCTGAAGGGAGGACCAGGGAGCACACCGCAGCCTCCACAGAACAGCTGACCTGTTCGTCTCATATTCTGTTCCCTGATGCCAGGAGCGCTCTTAGGAAACAGACTCTAAAATGTGATTTTGCACCTGCCTGCCTGGCAATGGGGTCCTTGTCACTTGAAGTACGTGGTGCATGGATAATTACTGCTGGGCTGTAGAAGTCTAACGCTTTAAATTTTCAAAATGTAAACCAAGAGGGAATATGAGTGAAAGGAGATCTGCTGGCTGATGCGATATAGCCAGTGTAAGGGAAATGATAACTGTAAGGGTTGGGGAATTTGGTAGCTGTTGCTAAGCACCAATGATTTGTTAAAAGAGATAATATCAGACCTAAGGGGGTTAATTACTAATTCAGGCAAAATATGAAAGCCAATGGATCTTCTTAATATGATTGTCCTATAGCTAGAGGGCAAGTAGAGCAGAGAACCAGGCTCAAGATTTAATTTTAAAAGTAATAAAGCTTCAGAGAAAGTTTCCAGTCCTGCCAGGTTTCATATGCCAGTGTGAGGGTCCAAATAAGGAATCAGTGAAATTCTGAGACTTGAGATTGAAGTTATCTGAGTAGACACAATTCATTACCTTGAACACCCACATTCCCTTAAACCTGCTGGGTCTGCAAAAGTGGCCACTCACTTTTAATAAAAGTTAGTCTCTTATTCTAGAAATGACTAAGCTTAGTGAGGAAGGCATGTCGAAAGCGAAGATAGGCCAAAAAAAAAGCTAAAAACTAGGCTTCTTGAGCCAAACAGTTAGCCAAGTTGTGAAAGCAAAGGAAAAGTTCTCGAAGGAAATCAAAAGTGCTATTCCAGTGAACACATGAGTAATAGGAAAATGAAACAGCCTTATTGCTGATGTGGAGAAAGTTTCAGTGGTCTGGATAGAAGATCAAACCAGCAAAACATTTCCATAAGCCAAAGCCTAATCCAGAGCAAGTCCCTAACTCTGTTCAGTTCTGTGGAGGCCGAGAGAGATGAGGAAGCTGCAGAAAAAAAGTTTGAAGCTAGCAGAGGTTGGTTCACAAGGTTTAAAGAAAGGAGCCACATCTCCATAACTTAAAAGTACAGGGTATGGCAGAAAGTGCTGATGTAGAACCTGCAGCAAATTATTCAGAAGATCGTTAATGAAAGGGGCTACATTAAACAACAGATTTTCAATGTAGACGAAACATCCTTCTATTGGAAGAAGTTGCCATCTAGGTCTTTCATAGTTAGAGAGGAGAAGTCAATGCCTGCCTTTAAAGCTTCAAACCTCCAACCTAGGAAATGTAAATGGTATATGTTTCAGTCACTGATCAAAAAGGCTGCTTCATGGGAAGAGAGTTATCGTGTTTAAGAAAAGTTCCTAGAAGGCTTCCTGTCTTTCACTTCTCACATCCAACAGAATAAAAACTCAAATTCGTGGTATTCAGTTGAGCTCCTTCCGACTCCTTATCATTAAAATGGGACAACACTCGCTTGACCTCAGACTGCAGCTACCATGGCCAAGGCAGCCTCCCCACTGAGGCCCTGCCCCAGAACTGGGTGCTCTTTCTTTTACTGACCAGGGTGACACAACACAAGGAAAACAACAGATATTCCTTTAATCTCTCCCTCCTGAAGGTCAGATCAAAGCTACTGCTGTTCACTTCCTCACTTTGAAATCTGCTCTGATTCAATTTCTCTCTCTAGTGTCAAAGGAGCCCATAATAGTCCAAATGGACCCTGGCCCTGGGTGCATCTCTGCAAGCCATGAAGAGAAGCGTGAGGACGATTTGTATTCCTTTCACTTTTCTATGAGACTCCTACTCACCAGATCTTGGCAATGGTTTCCCCTGGAGATGAGAAATTGTGAGGTAGTGAAAGGGTGTCCTCACTTTCTCTAAGTAGAGAGTGAGGCTTGTTCCAGACACTTTCATCCTACAGTGACTCTTCATGACTCCCCTCCATAGGGAGGCATTGCAAGACCTTCCTTGATATTAAAAAAGAAGATAATGTGAAATTCCAAGTAATATTCCAGATCAGAATTTGGGGATAAGAGACACTCTTGGTCTCATAAGCTGCAAGATGATGACACACAAACATTCAATTGGGTTACTTTAGGTTGAAGGGGAAGGGATATTTCAATGACAGTTTGTAACTAATAAGCTCCTGGTCTTTGGTCCTAATATGGACCAAGTTCTGAAAATATTCGTGACGGATGGTCTCCTAGCAAATATCCATCAGGGACCATCACACTGACATGCCTCATTCTAACAGTTCTTCTCTTACCATTTGGAGCTCTGAGCCTGTTTTTAAAACTCCAGAAGCAAAATTAAAACTTCCTCTGGAAAACAGCTTAACAGAAATACGTATCTACGCACAAGACATGTATTCTAAAATATTCTAAACAATACTGTGACAGTGATGAAGACCATTATATTAGCATTTTCTGTCCTTTGTCTTCACAAGTATGTGAGAGCAAAATGTATCTACAATTGCTCTTCAAATTTTGTTATTCTGGTTTGAGACTTTCCGTAATTATTCTGGAAAGTATTCAAGTAAATATTTAAGTTGATTATTCTTATCTCATTTGTACATTAGTTTTAAAAAGCAGCTGGCTGCCAAGTCAATAGTCCTGGTGGGTTCATCTTGAGGAACAGGGCATTCCAGGCAGCGTACTATAAACACTAATGAAGTAACTTCAAACAATAAGCTGTAAGAGAAACAATCTTAATTACCCAGTAATAGAAGACCTTACAGTAACCAACCTCCTTTGGAAAATTAACCTGTTTGTGAGAAATCATTGCTTTAATAACAGATAAAAATTATATTTATAGACTATCTCTTTTAAGGTACAGAATACTAAGGGGGGAAAATGACCCAGCATCCTTCTTTCAAAGAGTTTGTAGCACAGTAATGGAATAAGTAATCTAGTAGCACTTAAATATGTGGTGAGAACTTCAGTCAAGGGACAATTTTAGGTATTAAGAAAGTTAGGTTTTGAAATCATGTTGATTTTAAGTGTTAAAGCTGTTTTTATTCCAGAATAACACAGTTACCACGGACTATCAATCACTTGGAGAAAGAAAAAAAAAAAAGAGGTGTTTTTCCTTATTTTAAGGCCCCCATTTTCATTACCAGTACTTAGATTAGCCAATCATATTAATGACGCACACATTCCTTGAAATACTACTTTTCACGTGACAGATGTCACACATTAACTAATAGAAATGAACTACTTCAAGAACTCACCAGTCTCTTTAGTTGATGCTTCTTCTCAGCCGTGCCTCCTAAAGCCTGGAGCTCCAAAGGCTTTTCTACTCTGGGCCCTTGTCTCACCTACAATAATGACTTCAGTTACCACCTATGTGGTCCTTTTTCCCAAATTTACTATCTCCAGGCCAGACATTGGTCTTGGGCTTCAGTGCTATGCATTTATCTCCTTCTCAAACTTGCTGTGTCCCAGAATGAGCTAGCCATCTTCCTTAATGAACCTTCTCCTTTTTCCCGTGTTCCTTGTCACTCTCTTCTACCACAGTGACTGATCAAAAAGCCTTTTTTCTCCTCCTCCCTTATTCTTACTTCACATTGCAAAAAATAATCAAGATTCATTAATTTGCTTTCTAAATCTTTTTTCGCATAATAGCTTTATCTATATATAATTCACATGCCATACAATTCATCCACTTAAAGTGTGCAGCTCAAATTTTTTTAGTATATTCACAAATTGTGCCACCATCACCACAATCATTTTAGAATGTTTTCATCAATCCAAAAAGAAACCTCTTACCCATTAGCAGTCAATCCCTATCTCTCCCCAACTCCCCAGCACTAGGCAACCACTATTCCACTTGCTGGTTCTATAAATTTTCCTTTTCTGGACATTTTATTTTTAAAATTTTATTTATTTTTTGGTTGTGTTGGGTCTTCGTTGCTGCATGAGGGCTTTCTCTAGTTGTAGTTCACAGGCTTCTCACTGCAGTGGCTTCTCTTGTTGTGGAGCACGGGCTCTAGGCATGCAGCCTTCAGTAGTTGTGGCACATGGGCTTCAGTAGTTGTGGCTCACGGGCTCTAGAGCGCTGGCTCAGTAGTTGTGGCGCACGAGCTTAGTCGCTTCGCAGCACGTGGGGATCTTCCCGGACCAGGGCTCTAACCTGTGTCCCTTGCAATAGCAGGCGGATTCTTAACCACTGCACCACCAGGGAAGTCCTGGATATTTTATATAAATGGAGTAACACAATATGCATAGCCTGATGTTTTCCAAGTTCATCCATGTTGTAGCATGCATCAATACTTCATCCTTTTTACTGCCAAATAATAGCCAGTTATGTGGATATTTCTCCATTCATAAGTTGCTGGACATTTGGACTGTTTCCACTTTTTGACTATTATAAATAATGCCCTAATAAACATGCTTGTATCAATATAAGTTTTTGAACATATGTTTTAATTTCTCTTGGGTACATACCTAGGAGTGAAATTGCTGGGTCATAAAAAATTTCTATATTTAACCTTTTGAGGAGCTGCCAGACTGTTTTCCAAGTAGCTTCATCATGATATGCTTCTGCCAGTCGTGGATGAGGGCTTATTTTCTCTACATTCTCACCAACACTGGTGATTATCTGTCTTTGTTCTTACAGCCATCCTAGAAGGTGCAAAGTGGTAGCTCATTGTGGTTTTGATTTGCCTTTTTCTGATGGTTAATGATGTTGAGCATGTTTTCATGGGCTTATTGGTCATTTGTACATCTCCCCTAGAGAAATGTATATTCAGATACTTTGACCATTTTTAAACTGAGTTATTTGAATGTTTATTATTAATTTGTAAGAATCCTCTATATATTCTAGTTATAAGTTTCTTATAATGTATATGATTTGCAAATATCGTCTCCCATTCTGAGTTGAATTTTCTTTTTTCTTTTTTTAAAAATTTATTTATTTTTGGCTGCATTGGGTCTTCGTTGCTGTGTGCAGGCTTTCCCAAGTTGCGGCGAGCGGGGCCTACTCTTCATTGCAGTGTGCGGGCTTCTCATTTTGGTGGCTTCTCTTGTTGCGGAGCACAGGCTGTAGGCAATCGGGCTTCAGTAGTTGTGGCTCGCCAGCTCTAGAGCGCAGGCTCAGTAGTTGTGGCGCACGGGCTTAGTTGTTCCACGGCATGTGGGATCTTCCCGGACCAGGTCTTTAACCCATGTCCTCTGCATTGGCAGGCAGATTCTTAACCACTGTGCCACCAGGGAAGCCCTTCACTTTCTTGATGGTAGTCTTTGAAGCACAAAAGTTTTTAATTGTGATAAATTTTAATTTATCTATTTTATTCCTTTGTTGCCTGTGCTCTTGGTAGCATAGCTAAGAAAACTTTGCCTAACCCAAAGTCACAAAGATATACTATATTTCTTTTCTAGGATTTTTATAGTCTTCTCTCTTACATTCAAGTCTTTAATCTATTTTGAGTTAATTTTTGTATATGGTGTGACTTCTAAATAATTTTTAAATTTGTCTCCTCCTCTCCAAGCAAATGGCCACTCCCATTGTCTAAGCCAACGACATACCTTGCATCGATGGCCACGTGAATCCTTTCATGTTGCCCTCTATTTTCAATCTGAGTCATCTCCATTCAACATTCTGAAATAAGGAGTCTTTCTAAAATACACACCTAACCATGTCACTCTCATTTGAGGAATACATTTTTAATGATGCAGAATATATCTCATGCTTTAGCCTTAGAGACACAAAGTTGAAAAGAGAAGAATTCTGTAATCAAATAGTCTCATTTATCTGATGGTTTGTTGTGTGCCTATCCAACCAATTTATTTTAAATCTGGATGTGTGAATGTTCTACAAGATTTTAGAGTAACAAAGTGAAATTCCTACCCCAAACTATAAGAAAGTTGAAAAGAATGTATTTTTCCTCGTGTGTTGTGTTATTGTTGTTGTTTGTATGGAATAATTCTTTTCAGAAAATTCATAGGTATATACATACCACACAATATACACACAGATACGTATGAGTACAAAATATAACAAACTTAGGAATTTTTTTCTTTATTTAATAATGAGAGACATTTTTTGCCTTTAGAATCAAGCAACAACTCTGAGTCCATGTGTCAAGTATTTGGTCTTGTACATAATGGACCATAAATTCATTTCTAAATGAATTAATCAAATATGAGCCTGGTAAAATAATATAATAAAGTAGAACAAAATAAGTTATTGGAAGTGCTAAATTTTGTGGAATAATTAAAATGTTCAATTAAAGAATGAGTACAAATTGAGCCAATATGTATATATTCAATATTATCTGGTTAAAACTTTGAAAGATAAATTTGTGAAGTCAAAAAAAATTATTGACCTATAGGTATTATAACTTCTTTTGTGTGTCTTTAGCCATGGACTAAAATACAATTTTAGACTGTAGTTGTACCCTATGAAAGATTATATTACCTAATCCATTAATAAACTGAAATATTCTATTTTCATAGCACTTAAATCTTGGTTCTTATCCAAGAAATGCTGGCAGGATTTACATGATGACCTGATAGAGAACATTCTTACGGTATTCATAGAGATGCTTAAGAAGCTAGGAAAGGGAAGAGAGAGAAAGATCTTAAAAACCTACTGGAACAAACATTGCATTATGAATAATATGCACTTTCTCCTGGGAACTTATCTGTGAGACAGAAGCCTGTTCATTATGGCCTGAAAGCGACAATGAAAATGTACAGGTTGTGGGACCAATGACACATGCATGAATGGCCAGAGTGTTAGAGAGATCTGACCCAGAATGATCTTGTATATGGGTCTCCCTTTTTCCAAAGAAAACCCTGGGGGCTTACAGCTGACATGTTACTAAATTCACGTTTACGTGCATATTGACCATTTATTACACATGAGTTATCTCGCGAAATAACAGACGTGGCACAACTCTCTTGACTAGTGCTTACAGCCAGGGAATCAAAAGTCAGAAGTTCGTGCTCACGTCTGACAACGGCTTTTTGTATAATAGTAGGCAATGTTCTTGACTTCTGCATCTAGGCTTAACATACTTTGACTGTGTGCTCTATTGGCTTTCATGGTTTCTAATTTCAGAAAAATAAAGTTCATTCATTTAAGCAATCAACATTTATTAAGCACTAGCTATGTAGAAGACCCGGACCCCCCAATCTGGGGCATACAGTCTAGAAAGTACATCTTAAGATTTTAATAGTCAGGCATTTTGAGGGAAACTTTGGAATGTTAGTAATTCAAATTTGGGAAAGCCCGTGAATGGATGACGGGTTGGCAAGAGCATCTCTCTAGCTGTTTCTATGAGGTTCCTGAATTCCACTAATGTTTGTATGAGATTATGCAAAGCTGAGTTTGCAGCACTTAAGACTTGAAGATTTATATCAGGGTGTGGCAAATAACTCAGTCCCATCCTTCCTAACTCTGACAATCCCAACATGCTCAATAAAATCTCTGGCATTGCCTCCAAGGATTGTGGGGTCAGTGACACAGGACATGGAGTGGGTCTAATTCCATCCTTACCATTCAAACACCGCACAATCTCAGACAAGTCAGTTTGTCTCATGGTTTCTCATCTGTAAACAGACATCATGATAATTATCTCACACGTCATGGTAAGAATTACATAAAATAACCACTGACATTTAGAAGGTTCAATAAACATTAGCTCCCTTGAAACTCTCTGTGACCAGAAACCCTCCAATATGCAAATGCTGCAAATAATTCACTTACATGGAAATTACATTTTGTGGGGTCAGCTCAGATATCTTATAGTTGAAAAAACGGTAGAGTTCTAAATGGTAGAAAGATCTGAGCTGGGAATCCTTGACTCTTCTCCGGGTGAACTGGTGACTTTAGTGAACTAATTCAGCATCCTTGGGCCTCATTGAAGGCCTTGGGAATAAGGACATCAACACTGTTCTTGTGCCTTTTATATGGTTACTGAGTGAGCCAAATGAATTGTGGACATGGTTCTGAAAATAATGTGTTATTCATCTGTCAGGTTTTCTTATACTCTCTTGGTCTGAGCAAAAATTAGGAAAGGCAGAGAGTGAAGCATTGAACTGAATGCATTCTTTTCCCCAAGAACACATTTTCAAATTCACATTATGGAGAAATGAGTTCAATATGTCCACCTCCAACTGATACAGAAACAATAATCACTTTGGACATAAAATACCAGACTAGTCCTGCATGTGACATCAGCCAGAACCTTCAGGCTGAAAGCTTCCTGTAAGAGTGACCAAATGCTGCATCTTATTTTAAAGCTAGATAATGATGATTATGAGGAGAAGAAGAAGGAGGAGGGGGAGGGGGAGGAGGAGAGGGGAAGGGTAGGAGGGGACAAGGGAGGAGGAAGTTATGTGACTTATGAAGTATTAATAATAGTAAAATAAGAATCTGATGAAGTAATTGGAAGAAGTCAGTCACATATATTTCCACCACACCCATGACATTTCAACTGAGGTGTTTAACCTTATGAAACCTCCCCTTGTTAATCTGGGGTTTCCTTGCATGCAATTCAGAATTTTTAAAGTCAGCTAGAGCAGTGTTTTCCACAGTCAACTACTAAGAGTATGTTCTGTTCTCCTTTTCCAGAAAAAAACACCCCAGAGGATTTTACTCTACAGCTATTTCTGCAAGAATGAAAAGGAAGCAGACTTTGAGCTGGAGCTCCTCTGCGGGCAGCCTCGGGCCTGGGCGGGAGAGGAAGCTGCAGCCCCAGAGGGATGCCAACAGCTGCTGTGGAAGCAGGTTCTCTCCCAATTTAAAGGATGCAAGTACACTACATAATATTGAGGGGAAACTAACAGAAAGAAAGAAGAAGTTAAAAATCCCTCCAATCCCATGGAAAAAATCAAATTTAAAATTATATTCTAACATTATGCATCTACATTCGTAAAGAAAAAAGTTTTCTAAAATTCCTTTCTGAAGTATAGTTAACTTACAATATTATATTAGTTTCAGGTATACGACAGTGATTCCATATTTTTATCGATTATACTCAACAGAAGGTTACTCTAAAATGTTGCCTATATTCCTGGTGCTGGTACATAACATCCTTGTAACTTTCTTTATTTTATACCTAGTACTTCATACCTCTTAATCCCCTTCACCTGTGGTAACCACCAGTTTGTTCCCTGTATCTGTGAGTCTGTTTCTGTTTTGTTACCTTCATTCATTTTATTTTCTAGAACCACATATAAGTGAAAACATACAATATTTATTTTTCTCTGTCTGACTTATTTCACTAAGTATAAAACCCTCCAGTTCCATCCATGGTGTCAGAAATGGCAAGATTTCATTCTTTTTATGGCTGAGTAGTATTCCACAGACAACCAGGGATCTTCTTTCTCAAAGTGTAGATTTGTTTTTCTAAAATTTGGTGTATATGGAATCATATGGGATGTCATCCTTTGTGTTTGGCTCATTTCACTCAGCATAATTATTCTGAGATCTGTTCAACTTGTCACATGAGAATTCTCTTTGGCACTGACAGTGTCCCATTGCACAGACACCATTCACTTGTTGATGGACACTTGGGTTGTTTCCAGTTTGGGGCTATTAGAAATAAAGCCTCTATCAACTTTCCTGCCCAAGTTTCTAAAAAGTTTATGTTTAGACATAAACCTTTGTGTTTTGGTCACTGCCTGTTTCTTCCCATCTTTTCTTCTTCTCTCCCCAGTACACTACAGATGTGCAAATGCAAAACTTCTCTCCCTAACCCTTAGCCCGGCCAAAACCCTCTTCATTTGTCAAACTCAGGCACCCTTTCACCCTAGAAGCCTGTTGTTGCATCTTAACTTCTACTCTACGCTTTCTATGGCATAAAACGCTTCATTTCTCTGAAGACTTAACTTCTCTTATAGGACCCCGATTCCCCCACCATATTTATTGAAATTTTCTACCACTATGTTCACTTGCCACATGAGACTATAAATTCTTATATGTCAGGGTCAAGGTCTATTTCACCCTAACTCTCTAAGTCCTAGAAAATAAATGTTCAGTTGACTGGGTATTATACATGCAATGATAAGTACAATTATATACTTAAAGTATTTATACACCCAGAATCACTTTTATAGATGGTTCCTTTGTAAAAATACAATCTTTAATATTTTAAAACACTCACCACTGCCTGCTGGTTTCCAAACTAATTTATTCATGTTTCACACTCACAAGTGAAAATTGCATCTTAAAATATGTCATAGTCCACAATTCTGCAGGAATGTTTATGTTCCTATTTGTTCTAAGTGTTAGCATTAGATACAACTTGTATAACTCCTGTGTGTCTCCTGAAAGATGAGAATCCATAAGCTAGCAGGCCACCTGGCTGCCTGTCTCTGCAATTCTGGATCAGGCATTTTACCTTCTTTTATTTTTGAAGCTGTCTTCCTCCAAAGGAATATCAAGAAATTAAATTTCTGAGAAGTCGTCAAAGTAAAATCCCTATTTGGTGATGGGTGTTTTCTGAAACACTTAGTAGCTAGGCTGTGCTGACAACTCTATGTGAATTTTTCCCACCTGCTCCTAAAAAGCGCTCCAAGTCCCGGCCCCATCCAACCACTGAACTACTCAAGCTCATGGTTGTCTGCCGATGCACATAAAGTATGGTCTTTAACCAAGTGTGCGTTATTTGCACCATAGAACTGGGCTAAATTAATATTCTTGTACTTTAATTCATATTCAATATATTTACTCCCGATAAACAGATGTATTATAGCATATTTTGTCTTATCATGTTTAAATCTTTCCATTACAACTTCATAACTTACCTCTTAAAACAAGTTTTAAGAGATTATAGAGTGTGTCCAGGCCTACACATTCTGGACTCAGATACTGATTTTCTGGCTCTAAACTCTATGTCCTAGTGCTGTCCCAGCTCTCCTCCTGCCAATGCAGCCTTAGCAAACCATTAAAGATGTTGCAGTACATTTTTCTTTAGAGATTTTGCAACTTTTAAAAATTTCATTGGTTCATTGGTCATTATTCGGATAATGTCTCATGGGTGAAATTGATTTTTGGTTCCTTTGTGAAAAAGATGACGGCATTGAAGAGATGATGGTTGTTTAGCCCCCAAATCCTGGGATTCAGACTGATTTTGTCTAAGCGAGGGGCAGGTTGCAGAGGTGGAATGTAAGAGCGCACAAGCAGCAAATCAACAAAACCATGACACGGCTCCAGCTCCGGCTCGTACAGCATGCAGGATGTGACCTCGAAAGGCAAAGAGGAAATCCAGTGAATCATATTGTTCAAACGGTATGAGGTTTTTTGTAAATCAAAAAACTAAGTTGCTTGCTTTCTTAACTTCCATCAATTGTAAATGTTTCACTGAGAGTTTCCAGGACGCTTGGAAAGGAAATTGGACCTGAACAATGGGTGGCCAGGGCATTATCTCTCATACCCAACATACTGATAAAAAGGAGTAAACCAAACATTTTCACTGTCCACTCACTCCTTCTTCAGTTTGCCCCTCACACTGTTATTTCCTACTCAGCTAAATATCCAAGTTAAAAAGGCTCTTCCTCCCTAAATCACATTATATGACACATATAGACTATTCTCCCCCAGAAGTATAAGCTTGCTTTCAGAGGTTTCTTATCCTTAAATTATGAGTCATCTTCAAGATGGTTTTAAGCTGTGTGGAAGCTTGTACTGATTTTTTTCAATTTCCATAAGTAATTTCAGTCAGTATTAATAAGAACAGGAAAGATGCCTTGAGCGTCTACCCAGCTAAGTTGTCTCTGTGCATAAAAATTTCAGAAATCCATTCAATTTACTCCAGTTAAATACCCTGGCCTGGACTTGTACTTGCAGGTATGGTAGAGTTTCCAGACCAGACCAGTGCTGAAAATCCCCAGGTGTCTCCAGGGTTGTTAGCTGACTCTGGGTGTGGGCCCAGAGGACACAGACACCAGCACAGCTTTTGGTAATCCTGTGGATCTAGGCGACAAAGTTGGAGACTTGAGGGGTCTCAAACACGTGTTTGGCTTCTGCCTTGAAACACTGAAGGTTGAAGCAGAAGTGGTGACTGAACAGCGAAGTCCTGATAGCTCTAAGATGTACGTCTCACCATGCTTAGGAGACAAAGGCGTTCGGGGAGCCCTCTACCAACAGTGAGTGAGAGATGAGACCCCTTGCTAAAGGCATGAATCACAAGCGAACATCTCCAGTTGCTTTTTCCTGGGGGTTTGCCAGGGACACTGTTTGGGGGAGTTAAAAATTAGCAGAGCCTTGGTGCTTGTGCAGAGCTGGAATGACAAAATTAGAGGTTTGTGGAGCTTTAAAATCATAGCAAATCTCCCCTTGAAGAGATTTGCTACATTCTGAAGCTGTTCAGGGAAGCAGCCTAGAGACCTAAGAAGAAAACCTCCGAAAAACAAAGCAGAAACTCTTGCAGTTTCTAGGTACTGAAGAGACAAAGGCAAATAAAAGTCCTCCAAATCCATGCTCTTGGTGACAGGGACAGGCCAGAGATAAATGCACTTTTACTAAAACTTAAACCTAGCCTTGAGCCAGCTAAATTCATGACTGGATTAAGATAATGAACCTTCAATCTCTGACTATTAGAGTCAAGTGTTGACCCCCTCTGGTGGAGGATAACATAATCTGAGGCTTCTAGAATGTTTTGTACACAATGTCTAGCATACAATTAAAGTTCACTGGGTCTAATAAATGTATCAGTTCTCCATTAACACAATAATGCTATATAACAAATGGCTGTTCAACTTTACATCCATACAACGTTTACCTAGTCCACAATTCTAGAGTCAGTGAGTTAGACTGACCTCAGATGAGCAGGTCTTGGAGTCTCTCCTGACTGGAAGTTGACCAGGTGTTGTCTGATTTGGCTGGAGTAATTTCGACGGTTTGGTCAAAATTACTGATCGAATAATTTCAATCCATGAAGCTCATCTTCCTCATGGCAAAGGCAAATGAGCAAAAGGGGGCCAGAAGAAACATCCAGACACTTTTCCAGGCCTCCGTTGTGCCATTTTGCTAACGTGGCCAGGGCAGCACTGCAAACTCAAAAACTCAAATAAATGGCCACTAAAACCGAAAAAGAAAATACATATTAGCAACTCAGTAAGAACCCACTGGGACCTAGAGATTACCATACTAAGTGAAGTAAGGTAGACAGAGAAGGACAAATACCATATGCTATTGCTTATATGTGGAATCTGAAGAACTTATATACAAACCAGAAATAGACCCACAGACATAGAAAACAAACTTGTTAGCAAAGGGGAAAGGGATGGGGGAGGGATAAATTAGGAGTTTGGGATTAGCAGTTACACACTACTATATATAAAATAGGTTAAAAAACAAGGACCTACTGTATAGCATGGGAAACTATACTCAATATTTTGTGATAACTTATAAGGGAAAAGAATCTGAAAAAAATAGCTATATATGTATGTATAACTGAGTCACTTTGCTGTACATCTGAAACTAACACAACACTGTGAATCAACTATGCTAGCTCATTGTAGCTAGTAAGTCCCCTCTTGGGCCTCAGCAGACCTGGCTTGGGGCACGGGCCAATGAAGGCAAAAGGAAGGTGTTCTCCTTCTCTTCTTGTGAGGTTATTCTTAGGTTTTAAAAAAGATTTTCCCATTGTGTTGCTAAAGTTTCTTAAATGGCCTAGAGAGCTTTCCCAGGCTGTTTCCATTCATTGGTAGCTGTCTGATTGTTGATCTTTGTAGGAGGACAGAGGCTGGGGTCTCCTATGTTGCCATTTCAGTGATGTCACCCTGGTCAATATGCCTGAAGACATTTTTGAATTTCACAACTGGCATGGAAGGCGTGCCACTGATATCTAGTAGGTAGATACCAAGAACTTTGCTAAACATCCTACAGTGCATAGGGTAGTCCCCACAACAAGTAATGAACCAGCTTGAAACATCGATATCGCCAAAGCTGACAAACCCTGATCTAAGCCCTTTCTTCCCTCTTCCTTTGCTGCCACCTGCCAGTCAATGTACTTGTCTCTCTCATAAAGCCCCGCCAGGTGTACACATGTGTGTGTTCAAAAGAGAGGACGGGCACATGCATGTCTATCGGTCAGTTTGTGAGTGTATCTATTTTGAGAGGTTATTCTAGAAAGATCAAATTTAATCAAGTTTATTTCAGCATTTCATCATATATATTTTTGCATAAAGAGAGTAGTAACTGGAAAAGTTTATTATTTAATGTTTGGATTGCTTCTAGAAATCATATAAATCCTATCGCCCGTCACCAAAGCTCACTAAAATATCTGGCCATGGCCCTGTCGTTTTTCTCATTTGTTTGTTATGAATTTTGTCAGAGCTTTGCATCACTCATTGGTAAATATATGTTGTTCTAGGTCAATGTGTTCATTCAAGCCAACGTGAAAAGGAAGACATTGTTGCTCCAGTGAGGAAGATACTGTCATTTTCATTCCCTTCTGAGGTCAGGTGCCTCTGTGTCAAGTCAGTTACCTATAATTTTGACAAATGTATTTTTCATAAATGGTAGCTACAAAGCGTCCCCTAGTATTGTCTATAGAGAGGTTCATCCATTTGAAAACTGTCACCTAGCTCTTAAACATATCTTCATCTGAGAGAAGAAAATGATGCTAAAATTACAATACCCCACGTCAGTTAGAAAGTAAGGCAAAAGGAAGAGGCACTTAAGGATTCTATCAGCACCCCCACAGTAAATTTTCCTAAAGCAGAAACTAGCTCTGCCTTTAGTTACATTTTGCAACCGGCAACCTTCCTGACCTTCAGCTCTTTTCTCGCCCTCAGGATCTAGCCTCTTCCGAGGAGCCCGGTGATAGTGCCAGGGATGCTTGAGAGCCAGCTTTTCTCTGGGCCGTGACCAAGAGCTGTCAGTCTCCAGCTCCGGGCTACACCCACCCCCAGAGAGGACCACTCTGCTGCAGGCTTCCCTTTGGCATGCAAATCATGGTGACATCAGAAAGAGGTAGGGCTGGAATCAACTGAGAGCTTTTCACTTGGGTTTTTTTTCACGGAAGGAAAGAATCTATGGTGCTGTTTTTATCTTGAGAAACTCTTGGGTTGAAAAATGAATGCAGGAGGACAGATTTGGATTATAACATATATGAGACTTATTTTACTCTCTCTTCCTTTTTGGGAATAAAAATTGACCTTTCCCAAAGAGGGAAGGCCTTGTCAATGACCAGAATAACATTTTCCCAGAATATCTATCCAGTGCCTACAATGATAGATTTTATCAAATCACTAACAAGAATATATTGTATACTTATATTCAAGAAAACAAGTATCCTGACGTGGTTCCCGCCTTCAGTGACTTTTGGGTCTGCTAGAAAGATGAAGACTTACTCTTAAAACAGCAAGCAATGCAAGAAAGTGTATAATAAATTACTCAATTGGAAGGCAGAGCTTAAAAGGCTATAAGAAGTACAGAGACGAATGACTAAAGAAAACACTAAGTTTAATTTGTAAACTTTACAGTTCCTTAGAATTGAGGAGCTGATTTAAATTCTGCTTTCTTAACCAAGAGAAAATGTGCTGTTTATGTTTCTTCTAAATGATGTCAAAACGTTCAGGTGAAGAGGTACAATGATTTCGTATATTATCTAGGTTTTGCTAAATATCGTTTTTGTCTGGAGTCACAAACAGCAATGTGTATAGGGGCTAGGAATGTAGTGTATGTTAGTGAAATGAGCTGGTAAGGTATCATCAAGCTGGTTAGGGACCATCCCTGCTGCAATCTATAAATCCCTGGCCCTTCCAAGGAGGTACTGGGAATGCAAACACAATGTTAGCATGCTGTTTCCTATCTGAGGGAAATCTGAAAACCCAGATATCTTTTACTGTAAAATCTCCCAATTTGTAAACATTAGCAACAAATAAAAAGATTTTTTAAATGTATTGATACTATGGGCCAAGTAAAACACATCTATATATGTGATTATACATAAATCTGTTTATTCATCATTTACCTTTTTATCTGTTTATCTATCTTATCTATCTAACTTCCTTTGGCAAGATCATTGTAAGGTAGGGACCGAAACATCTGCTGCCCCAGGTTAGTGTAAGATAAGAACTGAAAATTTTTGGTTTCCTTTTAATAACTTTTTTTCTGATAACAAGGGAATTAGCCAAGGTGAAATTTAGAACATTTAAAAAAAATCACACTGAAAGTAACTACAATGACCTGTAACACCACCTCCATCATTACTAAGTGTTTAAACTCTGCATCATTGAATTCATCTAAGGTCAGGAACAGGATGGAGAGCTGATGCTGACAGCAGCTTGGGACATAACCTTTGGTACCTGGGCCGGGGCAGGGACAAGTGAAGGAACCTAACTTCCTGTATTCCCCTTACAGTTTGGAGGTATGTGCTGCAGTCATTCAGATATGATTTGAAAGGGCAAACTATGCACACACAGGTGAGCCACGGCACCTATGGACTATAGAAACAGCCATGGTTATTTCTTTAGTATGTAGTGCTTGGAAACCTTGAATTAGTTTGTCAAGGGATAGATACATTTTAAGTCTTCTGTTAAGTACAGCAGGTGACCAGACTGATAGCAGGAAACTGTAATTACGGTTGGCCCTGCTTATCCCCAGATTCTGCATTTATGGATTCAACCAGTGGCAGATCAAAAATATTCAGAAAAAAAATTTCCAGAGTGCTCGAAAAGGCATAACTTGACTTTGCCACTCACCAGTACCCGTTCACATAGCATTTACATTGTATTAGGTATTATAAGAAACCTAGAAATGATTTAAAGTATACAAGAGGATGTGTGTAGGTTATATGCAAATACTGTGCCATTTTATATAAGGGACTTGAGCATCCCCAGATTTTGGTATGGGGGTGTCCTGGAATCAATCCCCCATGGTATTCAGGGACCACTATGCTCTCATTTTCCTAAATCCTCAAAAAAATTGGTTACTAGTGTGTGTGGCCAATTGCATTTTCCAAAAATGTTTGCAAAATCTCTCCTATCACCCATAAGTTTCTGACAATGTGACTTTGACACTTTTCCCCATCAAGAAGTAAAGTCTTTGTTCCTTCTCTGCATATGGGTGGAATCTTGACTGGCAAAAGTGATGCAATGTGATTTCCAAGGCCAGGTCATCAAAAAAGAGAATTTCCATCTGACTTCTCTTAGACACTTGCTTTTGGAAATTAGCTGCCTTTTTGTGAGGAAATCAGACATATGAAGAGGTCATCTCTAGATATTTGCTTGACATTCAATCAGAGGTCAACCAGTGAACTATGAGTCTTCCCAGCTGAGCTCCCAGACTCTGTGGGGCAGAAACAAGTTGTGTCTGTTGTTGCTTTTTCTGAATTTCTGACCCACAGAACGCATGAAGGTAATAAAATGATGGTTCCTTTATGCCACTCAATTTGGGCTGGATTTTTATAAGCAATGGCTGCCTAGAACATTGTGTGTGTGCTTAAATTCTTCAGCAGTTTGAAAGGTAGAACATGGTATGTTATTATTGCTTAAATTGCATTTTCTTTTTTTTTTTTTTTTTTTGTGGTACGCGGGCCTCTCACTGTTGTGGCCTCTCCCGTTGGCAGAGCACAGGCTCTGGACATGCAGGCTCAGCGGCCATGGCTCACGGGCCCAGCCACTCTGCGGCATGTGGTGTCTTTCCGGACCGGGGCACGAACCCGTGTCCCCGCATCGCCCGGCGGACTCTCAATCACTGCGCCACCAGGGAAGCCCAAATTGCATTTTCTTAATTGCCTATCAGGCTAGTTTTCTTTCCTCCTTCCTTCCTTCCTTTTTCTTTCTTTCTTTCCATTTGTATTGCTTTTGAGAATTACTTTGTCACTAAGAACTGAAATTTTGGAAAGAATTACATTCTACATCCCCACTGCTTCAACAGTGCCACACATGCACTTCTACTAATAATATCAGTGGAATAACACATAACAAGAGAGTGGATGATACCTACATGCAATGCAAAGAAACAACTTAAATTTATCCTATGTCTCTCACTTTGCTCCACAATGAATGACGTCAGGCACTTTCCTTATGACTTATACACTTTCTGAATTTACTCAGAGAAGCCATGGCAGAGGGCACATTCTCTACCACCAATGAGTACCCCTTGAGCAGGATGGAGGCTGGCATAAGACAACAGATTGTGTTGTCTCAGTTTGTGATAATATTATCCTGATATTTCAGATGTTGGAATCTTCCCTTAGTAGCTGATCTTAGTCTTAAAATGGATGCTTTGCTACCTCAGTTTTCCTACTAGATCTTTCAGAGAAAAATGATAAGGTGGGAGAGATACGGGGTCTGAGTCTCATTTATTTTTGAATCATAGGGATAAAACTGAAATTTTGTATAAGATCTGACATATCTTCAGCATAGCACCATGAATCCACGAGCAACTTCAAAGGTGGAAAGGATCCTGGGAGGCAGTCAGGTGGAGCAAAGGTATAAAAT
Organism: Monodon monoceros; assembly: GCF_005190385.1. Classification (NCBI taxonomy): domain Eukaryota; kingdom Metazoa; phylum Chordata; class Mammalia; order Artiodactyla; family Monodontidae; genus Monodon; species Monodon monoceros. The sequence goes on from NW_021703778.1 coordinate 9,359,622, forward strand.
TCACAGGATGACATCCTTCACTGACCCAGGCAAGGTTCTGTGTGTGCTATACTGATCCTGATGACAAAATGTATGTATTTTCATTTGAATATTTTTCAAGTGTGGCTTTGTGCTTCTTGTATGAACGGCCACCTGAGGATGTTTTAGGTAGGTTGTGTTTGAGGATCTTTGAGTGCGCAGAGCCAGGATCCTGTCCCTAATCCCCATGTAAGGCATCCTACTCTTCCATGGAATATAAGCTCCAGGGCAGAAGACACCTTGTGTGATTGTTCACTGGTGCATCACCAGCCTCTAGGACAATGTTTATACATAATAGACAAATAATAATTATTTAAATGAATAAATATTATTCCAGACCATTCCTGCAATGTCTGGACCAATAGAGAGCCTATTCAGATAGATAAACCAAGAAAAAGTTAATAAGATTAAATAAAGTCTTCTCTAAACGGTTTAACACTTAGATGGATCTGTTGAGTATTTGCTGTGTTCGCCCCACATATTTGGATTCCCTTCTTCATCTTCACCTGTGGTGTCACTCTGGAATATCCCTAAATCCCAGAAATCTCACTGAAAAACACGATGACACAGGATTATCATATTTTATTAGGTAACCAAGGAATTATTTTTTGTATGCTTAAAAAGAGTTCACGTTGAAAGAATTTCTTCTCGATTCTCCTTGGGACTAGTCAGTTAAAGAAACTCCATTATGTCACTAAGCAATATTTTGAAAGGAAAAGGAGAAAGAGATCCAAAAGTTAATGATAATCCTGTGTCATGAGCTATAAAACATATGTACCTAAGTACATGTTGGTCCTCCCAGCAGATGTATTTTTAATCCTGCCAACCTGAAGCTACTATAGATTTGGGGGCTCTTTTTAAAAAACACAGAATTGAGACTACAAAAGTAGGTATAAAGTCAATACTTATTTAAAATGTAAAAAAAAATCACAAGTTATTTATGAAAGCTTATGAACATAAAATCTAGAAAAGCAGCATGTTTCTATTTTCTAATTGAAACATTTTAATTGAAACAATTTTCCCCCATATGTTTTTGGCTGTGTACCCTTTGATTGCTGATTTCTGTTATTTCCATAGCATTTTCTATCAAAGTGTAGAAAGATAAATTAGTCTTCCTCCTGGCACAGTTGATCAAAACGTGTTTCTTGTTTCTCACTGTTTAGAAAAGATTTATTTCAGCTTTGCAACTTGTTAATGGTAATGTAAAGTGAATTTTTAGGATTGCTGTCAAGTTTAGGAAAAACTCTACTAAGTTTATTTAATTTATGAGCTGCAAGGTTTGGAAGACAAGCTTCTGTCTATGTATATTTCAAATGTGTTTCTTGTACGTGTGACCTACTTTAGGGCTGTGTACACAGGGCACTGGTGGGCCTGTTCTAGTGCACGCTGACCTACATTCTTTGTGTAACAGTGACAAGTGAATTGGCAGAGTGGACAGTAAGGTTATTACTAGGACTCATTTCTAAACCAGGAGAGCTAGTAGACGCTTACGTATACCCAACAGTAACTGTGAACTGTGTAAACATATCACTAAACCTAAAATTAAATCTCCAATTCAACTTCTCCTTAGATCCCCGAAATGTCTAGGGTGACCTTAGGGCAAATGTAATAGAAAGCATGGTGAGGTGGAAAGGTGCAATGGACTTCACCAATAGCACTTAAAATATGTTTTTTGGGGAGGAAAAATAACAAACTTCCTATCTCTATTGGATCGCCTATGTTCTAATTCTGACTCTACCATTTATTAGGTGTGTAACCTAAGGTAAGTTATCTTTTTGTGCCTTGGTTTAATATTGCTGCCCACCTCATAAATTATGATAATTAAGTGATTTAATGGATATAAAACAGTGGCTGGCATAGAGGAGTAGTCACAAAATGTTCTGTGTTTTTGTTGTACTAAACACTGTATCTGACTGCCAGGGATATTAAAATAGCCAATGGACTTTCTTCTATAAAATGTTTTACATGTAACTATGAACGCAAAGATAAAATAACAACTCAGAGGCTAAGTCTCAGAAAAATAAAAGGGATACTGGATATAATTACTGGTCTGTATTACTTGACTTAAAATACTTTGTTCTTGGTTCACAAGTCATATAAGAAAGATGTTTCAAAAAATAAGGCAAGCAAATGGGAAAGGAGGTGATGTTCACCACCGAGACGACCTGCTCTGGTGTGACTGTTTGGACTTGCATCTTATACTTTATTCATCGTTTGCTGTTGACAAGGACAAGCAGCAGGGAAAAGGGCAACACGGTGAGTTAATGATGCCTCTTTCCAATAAAACTTACCCTAAGTGTATCCAACATAGAGAATTGAAACAAAAGTGTTAATGAGATTTTGCCAAATGTTGAGTCTCTTGGGATCCCATGTTTATAAGCAGTGCTTAACTTCTCCCCCAAAGACCATTATTGTAGACACACAGAAAAGGTGGCTTTGAAACAGTAGAGGAAAAAAAATCAAGAAACCGGGAAAAGATCTTCACATTTCTACCCAAGGAATGGGACCTACATGTCCAATTTAGATATGGTTTGTTTCCCCGGTATTGAAGACCAAACCCCAAAAGTTTCTTCCCTCCCTCCTTCCTCCCTCCCTCCCTACTTCCTTCCTTTCTTCCTCCCCCCCTTCCTTCCTTCTTTCTAATCCACCTCCCCAGGAGAGGAAGGTGTACGGAAAGAGGCATCACTGAGACAGAGTACAGAAAAGATAAGGAAAAATGAAAGGGGAATAGTGGGAGCTTTTGCCAAGAAAATTACTCCTATTACTTTTCAGAGAAAATAGTCAGAAAAGCAAACTTTAAGATGCCATGTTTGCTAGACTTCGTGCCTCATAAGATGTATCCAAATGGCATAAAATTATTCAAGAGCCATTTGAGTCGCAGGGGTCCATACAGAGTAGCCCTGCATGTTTTCACATGTGTTTATACTTTGAACTTTCAGTAGCCTGTATTTATTCAATAGATGGCCAAGCTGTGAGAGGATCAAAGAGCCTCCTGACAAGAGAGCTGCTCATTTTGTGCAGGGAAACCATCAAGGCATCCTCTCTGCTGGTAAATACATGATGTGCCAGCACTGTCCCCAGGGAATTGAACTTCAAGAAGCTGAAGAGGGGAAAGAGAGGGACCAGAAGATGCAGCTGAACCCCAAAAGTCTTAGTGACAGAAAAAGGTATAACAAATTTTGACTAAGAGCTCAAAAATGACAATTAAAATTGTCTCCTAATCGTGTGTATTTTTCTTAAAGAATACTTCATATCTGGAACACAAGATGGGAAATCATAAATAATACACCATGAATGTTTCTTTTAAGTAAAAGGCAGCATTTCTAAAATGACATTTCTATTCTCTTTTATTAAATCTCCCTTAGAAAAGAAATACACATAGCGACCAATGACAGCATGATGGGACCCATGCCTTCATTTGGAAAGGCCATCAGCTCAGAGTCTGGTCTAAGATGGCTGGGCCTCCATGGTGGGCCAGCTTCTTCTGCCCATCCTGCAAAAAATAAACAAGTGAGTCCATATCAAACTGAAAAGCTTCTGCACAGCAAAGGAAACCATCAACAAAATGAAAAGGGAACCTATGAAATGGAAGAAAATATTTACAAACCACATACCTGATAAGAGGCCAATATCCAAAATATACAAGGAACTCATACAACTCAATTACAATAAACAAATAACTCAATTAAAAATAAACAAGGGACCTGAACAGGCAGCTTTCCAAAGAAGACATACAGATGGCCGACATGTACATGAAAGGGTGCTCAACATCACTAATTATTAGGGAAATGAAAATCAAGACCACAATGAGACATCACCTCACGCCTATTAGGCTATCTATTATCAAAAAAACAAGAGATAACAAATGCTGGTGAGGATAAATGGAGAAAAGGGAACCCTTGTACAATGTTGGTGGGAAAGTAAAATAGTACAACCACTATGGAAAACAGTATAGGGATTCTTCAAGAAATTAAAAATAGAACTACCATATGATCCAGCAATTCCACTTTGGACATATATTTGATGGAAATGAAATCGCTGTCTCAAGAGGTATCTCTACTCCCATGTTCGTTGCAGCATTACTCACAATAGCTGAGGTATGGAAACAACTAAGTGTTGATGGACGACAGGATAAAGAAAATGTGATATATACATACAAGTAAATACCTTCAACCTTAAAAAAGAAGGAAATTCTACAATTTACTGAATTCCTTTAGGAGATTCTTTTACCATGAGCTTGAACTTCCCTTGCCATCTGACATGTTTCAGATTTATCACTGTAAGTTGATCTTTTTTCTTTTTTTTACATGTACGTGAAATATTTTTATTGTTGTTAGTTTTACAAAAACAGAGTCATATTATTCATACTTTTCTGCATCTTGCTTTTCTTCTTTTTTTCGAATTTTATTTATTTTTTTATACAGCAGGTTCTTATTAGTCATCCATTTTATACACATAAGTGTATACATGTCAATCCCAATCTCCCAATTCATCACACCACCACCACACCCCCCACTACTTTCCTTGCTTGGTGTATATACGTTTGTTCTCTACACCTGTGTCTCTATTTCTGCCCTGCAAACCGGTTCATCTATACCATTTTTCTAGGTTCCACATATATGTGTTAATATATGATATTTGTTTCTCTCTTTCTGACTTACTTCACTCTGTATGACAGTCTCTAGATTCATCCACATCTCTACAAATGACCCAATTTTGTTCCTTTCTATGGCTGAGTAATATTCCATTGTATATATGTACCACTTATCCAGTCGTCTGTCGATGGGCATTTAGGTTGCTTCCATGACCTGGCTATTGTAAATAGTGCTACAATGAACATTGGGGTGCATGTGTCTTTTTGAATTATGGTTTTCTCTGGGTATATGCCCAGTAGTGGGATTGCTGGATCATATGGTAATTCAATTTTTTGTTTTTTAAGGAACCTCCATACTGTTCTCCATAGTGGCTGTATCAATTTACATTCCCACCAACAGTGCGAGAGGGTTCCCTTTTCTCCACACTCTCTCCAGCATTTGTTGTTTGTAGATTTTCTGATGATGCCCATTCTAACTGGTGTGAGGTGATACCTCATTGTAGTTTTGATTTGCATTTCTCTAATAATTAGTGATGTCGAGCAGCTTTTCGTGTGTTTCTTGGCCATCTGTATGTCTTCTTTGGAGAAATGTTTATTTAGATCTTCTGCCCATTTTTGGATTGGGTTGTTTGTGTTTTTAATATTGAGCTGTTTGTATATTTTGGAAATTAATCCTGTGTCCATTGATTCGTTTGCAAATATTTTCTCCCATTCTGAGGGTTGTCTTTTCATCTTGTTTATGGTTTCCTTTGCTGTGCAAAAGCTTTTAAGTTTCATTAGGTCCCATTTGTTTATTTTTGTTTTTATTTCCATTACTCTAGGAGGTGGGTCAAAAAAGATCTTGCTGTGATTTTTGTCAAAGAGTGTTCTTCCTATGTTTTCCTCTAAGAGTTTTATAGTGTCTGGTCTTACATTTATGTCTCTAATCCATTTTGAGTTTATTTTTGTGTATGGTGTTAGGGAGTGTTCTAATTTCATTCTTTTACATGTAGCTGTCCAGTTTTCCCAGCACCATTTTTTTTTAAATAGTTATGTATTCAGTACTTTATTTATTTATTTTTGGCTGTGTTGGGTCTTCGTTTCTGTGCGAGGGCTTTCTCTAGCTGCGGCAAGCGGGGGCCACTCTTCATCGTGGTGCACAGGCCTCTCACTAGCGTGGCCTCTCTTGTTGCGGAGCACAGGCTTCAGAAGCGCAGGCTCAGTAGTTGTGGCTCACGGGCCTGGTTCCTCCGCGGCATGCGTGATCCTCCCAGACCAGGGCTCGAACCCATGTCTCCTGCATTGGCAGGCAGACTCTCAACCACTGCACCACCAGGGAAGCCCTCCCAGCACCATTTACTGAAGAGACAGTCTTTTCCCCATTGTATATCCTTGCCTCCTTTGTCACAGATTAGTTGACCATAGGTGCGTGGGTTTATCTCTGGGCTTTCTATCCTGTTCCATTGATCTACATTTCTGTTTTTGTGCCAGTACCATATTGTCTTGATTCCTGTAGCTTTGTAGTATAATCTGAAGTCAGGGAGTCTGATTCCTCCAGCTCTGTTTTTTTCCCTCAAGACTGTTTTGGCTATTCAGGGTCTTTTGTGTCTCCATACAAATTTTAAGATTTTTTGTTCTAGTTCTATAAAAAATGCCATTGGTAATTTGATAGGGATTGCATTGAATCTGTAGATTGCTTTGGGTAGTAGAGTCATTTTCACAATATTGATTCTTCCAATCCAAGAACATGGTATATCTCCCCATCTGTTGGTATCATCTTTAATTTCTCTCATCAGTGTCTTATAGTTTTCTGCATACAGGTCTTTTGTCTCCCTAGGTAGGTTTATTCCTAGGTATTTTATTCTTTTTGTTGCAATGCTAAATGGGAGTGTTTCTTAATTTCTCTTTCAGATTTTTCATCATTGGTATATAGGAATGTGAGAGATTTCTGTGCATTAATTTTGTACCCTGCAACTTTACCAAATTCATTGATTAGCTCTAATAGTTTTCTGGTGGCATCTTTAGGATTCTCTATGTATAGTATCATGTCATCTGCAAACAGTGACAGTTTTACTTTTTCTTTTCCAATTTGTATTCCTTTTATTTCTTTTTCTTTGCTTATTGCCATGGCTAGGACCTCCAAAACTATGTTGAGTAATAGTGGCGAGAGTGGACATCCTTGTCTTGTTCCTGATCTTCGAGGAAATGCTTTCAGTTTTTCACCATTGAGAATGATGTTTGCTATGGGTTCGTCATATGTGGCCTTTATTATGTTGAGGTAGATTCCCTCTATGCCCACTTTCTGGAGAGTTTTTATTATAACTGGGTGATGAATTTCGCCAAAAGCTTTTTCTGCATCTATTGAGATGATCATATGGTTTTTATTCTTCAATTTCTTAATATGGTGTATCACATTGACTGATTTACATATTTTGAAGAATCCCTGGGATAAATCCCACTTGATCATGGTGTATGATCCTTTTAATGTGTTCTTGGATTCTGTTTGCTAGTATTTTGTTGAGGGTTTTTACATCTGTATTCATCAGTGTTATTGGTCTGTAATTTTCTTTTTTTGTAGTATCTTTGTCTGGTTTTGGTATCACGGTGATGGTGGCCTCATAGAATGAGTTTGGGAATGTTCCTTCCTCCACAATTTTTTAGAAGAGTTTGAGAAGGGTGGGTGTTAGCTCTTCTCTAAATATTTGATAGAATTCACCTGTGAAGCCATCCGGTCCTGGACTTTTTTTTGTTGGAAGATTTTTAATCACAGTTTCAATTTCATTACCTGTGATTGGTCTGTTCATATTTTCTGTTTCTTCCTGGTTCAGTCTTGGAAGGTTATACCTTTCTAAGGATTTGTCCATTTCTTCCCGGTTGTCCATTTTATTGGCATAGAGTTGCTCTTAATAGTCTCTTACGATGCTTTGTATTTCTGTGGTGTCTGTTGTAACTTCTCCTTTTTCATTTCTAATTTTATTGGTTTGAGTCCTCTCCCTCTTTTTCTTGATGAGTCTGACTAATTGTTTGTCAATTTTGTTTATCTTCTCAAAGAACCAGTTTTTAGTTTTATTGATCTTTGCTATTGTTTTCTTTGTTTCTCTTTCATTTATTTGTGCTCTGATCTTTATGATTTCTTTCTTTCTGTTAACTTTGGGTTTTGTTTGTTCTTCTTTCTCTAGTTCCCTTAAGTGTAAGGTTAGATTGTTTCTTTGAGATTTTTCTTGTTTCTTGATGTAGGCTTGTATAGCTAAACTTCTGTGTCAGAACTGCTTTTGCTTCGTCCCATGGGTTTTGGATTGTCGTGTTTTCATTGTCATTTGTCTCTAGGTATTTTTTGATTTCCTCTTTGATTTCTTCAGTGATCTCTTGGTTATTTAGTAATGTATTGTTTAGCCTCCATGTGTTTGTGTTTTTTACGGTTTTTTCCTGGTAATTGATTTCTAATCTCATAGCATTGTGGTCAGAAAAGATGCTTGATATGATTTCTATTTTCTTAAATTTACTGAGGCTTGATTTGTGACCCAAGATGTGATCTATCCTGGAGAATGTTCCATGAGCACTTGAGAAGAAAGTGTAATCTGCTGTTTTTGGATGGAATGTCCTACAAATATCAATTAAACCTATCTGGTCTATTGTGTCATTTAAAGTTTGTGTTTCCTTGCTAATTTTCTATTTGGATGATCTGTCCATTGGTGTAAGTGAGGTGTTAAGGTCCCCCACTATTATTGCATTACTATCGATTTCCTCTTTTATAGCCATTAGCAGTTGCCTTATGTATTGAGGTGCTCCTAGGTTGGGTGCATATATATTTTTAATTCTTATATCTTCTTCTTGGATTGATCCCTTGATCATTATGTAGTGTCCTTCCTTGTCTCTTGTAACATTCTTTATTTTAAAGTCTACTTTATCTGATATGAGTATTGCTACTCCAGCTTTCTTTTGATTTCCATTTGCATGGAATATCTTTTTCCATCCCCCACTTTCAGTCTGAATGTGTCCCTAGGTGTGAAGTGGGTCTCTTGTACACAGCATATATATGGGTCTTGTTTTTGTATCCATTCAGCAAGCCTGGGTCTTTTGGTTGGAGCATTTAATCCATTCACGTTTAAGGTGATTATAGATATGTATGTTCCTATGAGCATTTTCTTAATTGTTTTGGGTTTGTTTTTGTAGGTCCTTTTCTTCTCTTGTGTCTCCCACTTACAGAAGTTCCTTTAGCATTTGTTGTAGAGCTGGTTTGGTGGTGCTGAATTCTCTTAGCTTTTGCTTGTCTGTAAGGCTTTTGATTTCTCCATGGAATCTGAATGAGATCCTTGCCAGGTAGAGTAATCTTGGTTGTAGGTTCTTCCCTTTCATCACTTTAAGTATATCATGCCACTCCCTTCTGGCTTGTAGAGTTTCTGTGGAGAAATCAGCTGTTAACCTTATGGGAGTTCCCTTGTATGTTATTTGTCGTTTTTCCCTTGCTACTTTCAATAATTTTTCTTTGTCTTTAATTTTTGCCAATTTGATTACTATGTGTCTCGGAGTGTTTCTCCTTGGGTTTATCCTGTATGGGACTCTCCGCACTTCCTGAACTTGGGTGGCTATTTCCTTTCCCATGTTAGGGAAGTTTTCGACTATAGTCTCTTCAAATATTTTCTCGGGTCCTTTCTCTCTTCTCCTCTGGGACCCCTATAATGTGAATGTTGTTGCATTTAATGTTGTCCCAGAGGTCTCTTAGGCTGTCTTCATATCTTTTCATTCTTTTTTCTTTATTCTGTCCCACAGCAGTGAATTCCACCATTCTGTCTTCCAGGCCACTTATTCGTTTTTCTGCCTCAGTTATTCTGCTATTGATTCCTTCTAGTGTATTTTTCATTTCAGTTATTGTGTCGTTCATCTCTGTTTGTTCTTTAATTCTTCTAGATCTTTGTTAAACATTTCTTTCATCTTCTCCATCTTTGCCTCCATTCTTTTCCTGAGGTCCTGGATCATCTTCACTCTCATTATTCTGAATTCTTTTTCTGGAAGGTTGCCTATGTCCACTTTATTTAGTTGTTTTTCTGGGGTTTTATCTTGTTCCTTCATCGGGTGCATAGCCCTCTGCCTTTTCATCTTGTCTATCTTTCTGTGAATGTGGTTTTTGTTCCACAGGCTGCTGGATTGTAGTTCTTCTTGCTTCTGCTGTGTGCCCTCTGGTGGATGAGGCTATCTCAGAGGCTTGTGCAAGCTTTCTGATGGGAGGGACTGGTGGTGGGTAGACCTGGCTGTTGCTTTGGTGGGCAGAGCTCAGTAAAACTTTAATCCACTTGTCTGCTGATGGGTGGGGCTGGGTTCCCTCCCTGTTGGTTGTTTGGCCTGAGGTGACCCAACACTGGAGCCTACCCGCCCTCTTTGGTGGGGCTAATGGCAGACTCTGGGAGGGCTCACGCCAAGGAGTGCTTCCCAGAACTTCTGCTACCAGTGTCCTTGTTCTCACGGTGACACACAGCCACGCCCCCACCTCTGCAGGAGACCCTCCAACACTAGCAGGTAGGTCTGATTCAGTCTCCCCTGGGGTCACTGCTCCTTACCCTGGGTCCCGATGCACACACTACTTTGTGTGTCCTTCCAAGAGTGGAGTCTCTCTTTCCTCCAGTCCTGTTGAAGTCCTGCAATCAAATCCCACTAGCCTTCAAAGTCTGATTCTCTAGGAATTCCTCCTCCCTTTGCCGGACCCCCAGATTGGGAAGCCTGACATGGGGCTTAGAACCTTCACTCCAGTGTGTGGACTTCTGTGGTATAAGTGTTCTCCAGTTTGTGAGTCACCCACCCAGTGGTTATGGGATTTGATTGTATTGTGATTGTGCCCCTTCTACCATCTCTTTGTGGCTTCTCCTTTGTCTTTGGATGTGGGGTATCTTTTTTGGTGAGTTCCAGTGTCTGCTTGTCAATGATTGTTCAGCAGTTAGCTGTGATTCTGGTGTTCTTGCAAGAGGGAGTGAGAACACGTCCTTCTACTCCTCCATTTTGAACAATCTCCCATAAGTTGTCCTTGCTTAAGGCAAGCAAACTCCTATCCCTCTGAATATAAAATTAGAAATGTAAATGGAGTTCAAATATATATTGAAAATGTATATTTCTATATTTGTGAATGTGGGTGCAGGTGTGAGTGTGCATCATGTGTGAGAACATGCATATCCCTGTGGGATGACCTGGCACACCCCTTCTTTTCATTCAGTGAAAAAATTGAGACCATTAGCCCAAGTCCCTGGACCCACAGGTGGTCCTTCATGCTCCAGAAGGAAGCAAATACCTGTAGCACAGTAATCCTAGGGCTGCCATTAAACAAGGTGTTGGATCAAGTGATGTTAACAAAAGAATATGCTTTCCTCATGGAAGAATACATGAGGCTTCCTTCAGAAAAAATAGCTCAATGGAGTAGCAAGAGATGACAAGTAAAACCAGTGACGGTCTACTCAATACTGTGGCCTGTATGGGAAAAGAATCTTAAAAACGGTGGATATGTGTATATGTATACCTGATTCACTTTGCTGTACGCTGAAACTAACAACAGCATTGTACATCAACTATACTCCAATAAAAATTAAAAACACCACCACCACCAACAACAAAAACAAACCAGTGATGGGCTTTTCCGAGCTCATTGTAGAGCCACCAAAATATGAACGGAAGAAACTTTATATTAGCATAGGACTCAGGCCTGAAAAGGCAGAAGTTACAAGTCCCAGGAAGGGTCAGAAACCCTAGACCCCTTTCTCCTATGATACACAGATCAGCTTCAGTGGGGAACAGTGGGGCTCCCAGGACTGGTTGGGATCAGTGTGCACAGAGGAAAGGGTATTGGAGGGACTGTAGAACACATCAGTGCAGGGCTCCCTGCAAAGGTGTAAACAGTACTTCTCACTCTCATCCCCACGTTCATCAGATAGTTGTGTAAACTTCCAACTCTGTGTTCTTTCACTCTGTCCTGCTTCAGGGTGCTTTCCTAAATGTCCCTGGACCACTGCCAGTAACGGTGCTGTCCTCATCTGTGGGTCAGCTTTTTAAAGGCAAGCTCTTCACCAGTAGGGAGGTGCGAAGGGTTGACCAAAGGATAATTATCCGTTTGGTGGGAGCAATTGGAACTCCAGTGGGCAGTTAGGGTGCAGAAGAGAGGCAGAGGTGAAAAAAAGAAAAGGTGTGAGGTGGCAGCATCTATACTTGCAAATATTAGGATCACACCTGTACTCAAGAAGGAGAAAACATCCATTCCTTTTCATGAAGCAGAGCGTCAGCAGATAGAAGCAAGAAGTAGAGGGAGCTCTATGTTATCAAATAACCCCTACATGCCACCCCGGTATATTACAAGATCAGTTTGTCAAATCTTCCAACCATGGGGTAGGAAAAAAATCACACACACCCCCTGTGGTTCAGAAAGAAGAGCCTGCCACAGAGATAGGGTAGGAGAAGGGGAAGGAAAGACAAAGAGGGGAGATAGGTCTTAAGAAAAGATAAATAGCAGCCTGCAGTGATTTTCCATAGCCTGTCATCTCGCGTTTCCTAAAGATGACTTTATGTTCACAACAGCAAATCCCTCTTCACTCTTAAAGGGGGTCAATTTCAGTACAGAGTGAAGCAAAAGGAGCAGGAGCTCTGCCATGAGTGATGTTAACGTTCTTAGGATTACGGTGACCATGGGTATTTAAGTTCTTAGGAGTCAAAAAAATTCTGGAAGGGGCACTGGAAATAATTGATTCAAAAAATAGAAACTCTAAGATAACCTTTGTTCCATGATATATGTAATTGGGGGGGTGCCAGGCCAGGTTTTGTTTAATATTAACAGAGATCTTAAGGACAGGGCCACAGACTGAAGACATCGGAGATATATTAAATATATATGCATACATATATGCATATATACATGTACACACACACAGGTGTTTGTGTGTGGTGATGGTGGTCGTGGTGGTTAAGAACATGGACTTTGGAGTCCAGCTGCCTGGATTCAAAACTGGAGCCTGTCTCTTCCTGGCTGTGTGGCTTAGGCAAGTTCCCTAACCCTCTGCTCCAGATTTTCCATGGGTAATAATAATGTTATTGACCTCATATCAAGAGAATTAAATAAGCTAATATATGCAATGTGCTTATAGCAGTGTCTGTGACACAGTCAGTGCTCAAGAAGTTTTAGTTGTAGCTATTACATTATTATTATTACTACTACTATTATTGCACTGCATCTTCTTTTTCTCATCTCTAAAATAGATTAGAGAATCAATGCATTACATTTTGCTTCTATTATATACTCTATTATAGAATCCATTATATGATTCTATAATATAGATAGAGTAGAATTTTGTGTTATTATCTTTCTGAATTACCCATAGCCAGAGATGATATTTCTTTTAAACATTTTCTTCATTCTAGGAGGGATTTTTCAGTCATGCCCTTTGCAGTTTAAATCCTGCATACATGATACCATTTGCTTTTTCCATCTACAGCGATTACCTGCCCTCATGATTTTAACTGCATATTACACTCAGATTATACCCTCAAATATGATGGCCTCACCCACACCACTCTTTCCTGGTGCTCCATAGATTGAGAAAATCAGCTCACACTGAAGTCATACCCTTTTCAAAAAAGAAAGAGTTATTTCTGAAATTGATACAGTTCTTTCCATTTGAAAGTGATGGATTTACTTCCTTACTGATAAGAAGAGACATGGAATTTCAGCTCAATGGAGGGCAGAGGCAGTTGGAGAGGTGTGGACATGTTGGATTGTCCAAAGAACTGTCAAGGAGGCATTAATGTCAACATACAGTGAATTCAAGTTTGAAGAAATATTCCATTAAAACAATGCCCCGTGGAATAAACTAATTTGACACAGGTTGGACAATATTCAAAACAAGCAGTTATATGTCATAATACTGAATCACACCCACTCTAACACCAAATTCTCAGACACCTTAGGCTGAACAAGGCAGCCCAGGGCTGAGCATGTACTTGGGCTTGTGGAAAAGCTGTGCACGTCCAACGGGCGTTCTGTTCTCTAGATGCTCAATGAACGCCAGCCCACTGACAGGGCATGCTCTCTGTGTGACCAATTCGGCCTGCAGGGGATTCAGAATAAGCCATCGTCCATCTATTTCTAATGCTGTTCAATCCCGCAAGGCCTCAGAAAGAGGCTTGGCCATCCCCTGGGTAGATGGTTAAGCACCTCATTAGTGGTTCCTTCCTGGGTTACACATTGGCTTCATCAGAAAACAGATTTGAAGTGACTCATTTATTACCTAGAGATGATTTGCTCACCTTCCTCATGACCACGGTCAAGACAGCTGCTCACAAACCACACACACACACACACACACCCTTGTTCACCATGCAGTTTGTTAAAGTTTTAAAATTTGATTATGCCAGGACTTAACAAGAAAATAGTAACACATAAACTGTTGTTAGGAGTACAAGCGGGAAGGGAGAGACACAAGTATGAAACGACGTATGCATCAAAGTGGTCTGTGCAGCTTGTTTGAAATGTCAGTAAAACTTAAAGCAAATGAAGTAGAGAAATGCCTCCATAACTGATAGTATATTCTAGAATATTCTGTCAGTAGACAACTGTGATGCATGTTTTTAAAAGAACAAAGCAGGTATACACACACACACACACACACACACACACACCTTGGAGATACATTAGGTGGGGGAAGAGCAGGTTGTTGAACGTATTTAGTAAAGCTTGGGCTCCTCTGTGACATGTACCATGTCGGGGGACGTGGGGGGAGGGTGGACACTATCCCGGCTTACAGAATTTCTGGCTGACAGCGCATACCTCCTGGGAAGGAAACTGAGCGTGAAGGCTCTTAATTTTCATCTTGTCTTCATCTGCACTTTTCTAATATTTCTACATACATGGATATTACTGTGACAAATTGGGCTCCGTCTGGTATAAGATACACCTGGGTTTTCACTGGACTTTCTTGCTAAATATGCAGCTTAGGGGAAGTAAGTTAAACGATCTATGCTTCCAATTTTTCATCCATACAATGGAGTCAGTTAGAACGTCTATCTCATAAGATTGTCGTGAGTCTTAAATGAAAGAAGGTATGTGGAATGTTTAGCAGAGTGTATACTATACACTCAATGATAGAAACTAATGTGTGATTTTTATCAAAAGATGGTGTCACAAGGGAATTCCCTGGCAGTCCAATGGTTAGGAATCCGCGCTCTCCCTGCCTAGGGCCCGGGTTCGATCCCTGGTCGGGCAACTAGGATCCCACAGGCCGCGTGGCATGGCCAAAAAAAAAAAAAAAAATGGCATCACGAAAATGAGTGAGTACAGACAAAGCACCCATCACCTTGAATAGAGTTGAAGTTATGTTTGCTAACCAACGTGAAGAAATAAAGTATTTGTAGGACAGTTTCATGTTAGTGGAGATCTTTCACGCATCACAAGGAGTTAATGAAGAGGCTTTTGTGGGAAAGGGTGAGCAGGCTGCTTGAGGTGACCAAGGAGACCCAGGGGGTCGCATCTGGGTAAACACGCTTTCTTCAAGTAATTTAAAAGGGAGAACGAAAACCACGCTTTTAGGATGAGTATTTTCTTTTCATGCAACAAGAAAATATAACTTGGCTTACTGTCAGAATTTATCACCACTTTGCCTTGTCCATTATTCCTGCAAAATAGGAAACTGAACGGGGCAGAATGTCTCCAGTGAGGCTAGGAAAGAAAAATCTGACTCCATCAAATCAGTCCAAAGATACACTGTCCACCACAGCAGTTTGTAGGACAGGATTATACCAGCGGGGTTGTCGTGGGTGGGAGTGGTGCAGAGATCATCCATAGCAGAACAGCAATACGTATCCAAGTGGAATGCTGTGGGAATTTATCAGAGATTTCTCCAATTAGAGCTGGAGCCTTGGAGCTTAGCTCTGAATCCACCCGCCAGGGAGCAGTATTAGTACTGGCTAAATAAATGATTGAGCTGTCCTAAACACCCCTGACGTGCAGAGCTTAAGATGTGTTCAGCCTTTAACCCAAGCCAGCTGATGCTGAATAAGCAAACTGTGTGATTGTCATCACACACATCCGCACACACAACTGTACCAGGTGCCCAGAGCAGACGGAAGGTTCCACGATGTTCCAGAACTCAAGGTATCACCAGTTGTGTATTGAACATAAAGTGATGCAAGTGTTAAACTAGCATATAGGATTATCATTTTTATAATTTTAGCCTTTCTACTATGAATACATGAGACATTTATCCATGTATATCCCCAGATGGTTTTCTGCAGTTAATTCAATATCAGAAATTCTGAGTTATATTAATCTTCCAAGGGAGCTATTTTAGACCATTGGGAATTGATATTGAGATCTATATCTCCATAATGCAAAAACATATAAATTCATCAAATATTCATGATCATAGAAAACTTAGAACTATATATGTGGGATTAGACACTGAAATAGTCAAATTCCAAGGGTTTGTAGCGTTAACACTTCGATTTAAGAGGAAATACGATATTAAATTTTAAATAAATTAGAGATTTGCAGTGCTTCTCTTCAGGATGAGATAGCATTATCTTTCATCAAAAGTGTCTTATTCTAAGTGGATACTTTATGAAAGAGAAAATATTAAAATATTTAATATATTCTACTGGGCAGAATTTTGGTTAAGATTGAATTTAAGCTCTGGGGAAAATAGACTGATAAATCTGATCACATAAAAACTCAAGGCAAGTGCATACACAAAATACAACAAAACACAAAACAAAGCAAAAGAAACCCAAAAACCCACACTTCAAAACAAATACTGTAAGTAAATAAAAAGAGAAAATTTAAAAATTTGCAACTCCTATTATAAAGGGTTAATTTCTCTAATAAATAATGAGCTCTAAAAATTGAGAAGAGGAAGAACCTAATAGAAAAATTGGCAGAGATCAGAACAAATAATTTTCCAGAGAAACAACACAACATCTGTGAACATGTAAAACAGATGTTCAATTTCTTTTAAAAGTTTAATGCAAACTGAAACTACAATGAGATATAATTTCTCACCTATCAAAATCACAAGCTCAAATGTTTGATAACAAAGAATGTTGGTATGACTGAGAGAAAGCATACGCTCCCATTGCCGGTAGTATTACAGAATATTAAAATCCTTATGAAAGATAATATCTTTCAAAATTACCAAAGAATTTACTCCATGATCCAGCAATCCTACTCAGGGAATTTATCCTAAACGTATAGCTGCAAAAGTGAAATAGCATTGGCACAAGATTATCATGGCAGCATGGTTTGTAATCACAAAATACTGTAAAGAATTGTCCTTCTCTAGGAAGCACTTAAACTATAGGACTTCCACACACAGGAATGGAAGTTCTGAATATCTGAACATATATTCCACTGAAGTTCTCTATATACTTTTATGGAAATTTCTACAGGAACTGCAAGGTGTCTAAAATCAATATAGCAGGCTACTATTAATGGAAAGCAGGTAGAAAATAAGTAGACACAATCGTGTATTTATACAAAGAAAAAACTGAAAAAGTACATGCAGAACTAGTAAAGGTCATTTCTTATTAGGGCAGGAGGTATAATGAGATGGGCAGAGATAAAAATGGAAGGAAAGGTTTTCAAAATATACCTTTCCCTGTAGTTTTCTCTATGGGGAACATGCAAATACGACCTCTTCAAAAACAAAATTCACATCAAAAGCTAAAGTAGAATATACATTTTGTTTGTTTGCTTTTTGTTTTTGTGTTTTTAAAAGGAGTTTTATTGAGCTATAATTGACGTATGATAAATTACACTTAAAGTATACACTTTAATAAGTTCTACTACATGTATACACTTGAGAAACCATCATCATACTCAAGATAATGGATAAAGTGTCCTTAGGCTCCGGATGCTTCCTCCACCTGCTGGAAACCAACCATCTGCCTCTGTTACATAGATTAGTCTGCTTTTTGTAGAGTTTTTTTTTTTTTAACATATTTAATGGAGTATAATTGCTTTACAATGGTATGTTAGTTTCTGCTTTATAACAAAGTGAATCAGTTATACATATCCATATGTCCCCATATCTCTTCCCTCTTGCATCTCCCTCCCTCCCACCCTCCCTATCTCACCCCTGTAGGTGGTCACAAAGCACTGAGCTGATCTCCCTGTGCTATGCAGCTGCTTCCCACTAGCTATCTATTTTACGTTTGGTAGTGTATATATGTCCATGCCACTCTCTCACTTTGTCCCAGCTTACCCTTCCCCCTCCCTGTGTCCTCAAGCCCATTCTCTAGTAGGTCTGTGTCTTTATTCCCGTCTTGCCCCTAGGTTCTTCATGACCATTTCTTTTTTTTAGATTTCATATATATGTGTTAGCCTATGGTATTTGTTTTTCTCTTTCTGACTTACTTCACTCTGTATGACAGACTCTAGGTCCATCACATGAAAGAATGCTCAACATCATTAATCATTAGAGAAATGCAAATCAAAACTACAATGAGATATCATCTCATACAGGTCAGAATGGCCATCATCAAAAAATCTACAAACAATAAATGCTGGAGAGGTTGTGGAGAAAAGGGAACCCTCTTGCACTGTTGGTGGGAATGTAAATTGATACAGCCACTATGGAGAACAGTATGGAGGTTCCTTAAAAAACTGAAAATAGAACTACCATATGACCCAGCAATCCCACTACTGGGCATATACCCAGAGAAAACCATAATTCAAAAAGAGTCATGCACCAAAATGTTCATTGCAGCTCTGTTTACAGTAGCCAGGGCATGGAAGATTATACATTTTAAAGGAAAAACAGAAAGCACCAACTTTCTGTAGGTTAATTCCACACATTGGTCCATCTCCAAATCAAGACTTTCCATGATGGTATTTCCGGGATGAATCTGTTTGCCGTATATCACACTATCCACCTATATAGATACAGAGAGAATGTGAATGGTTCTTCTGGTTAAATTGTGAATGTTGTGAAGCCAATAGTCGTTGTGTCATTTTATAACTATCCCTATGATCCTGAATCAAACCACATAGAGTGTATGACCATTACTTCTAGTTGGAGAATTATACGCGTTTGTGTGTTCATTGTTGTGTCTTTGGCTGGTGAGATGGTGATTTGGTTTTCTACTTGATTCTTGAGGGGACTTTTAAGCTGTCTACCGTAGGGGTGTATTAAATGTATAATCGGAAAAAATCAATAACAGTTGCCGTCAAGATTTTATTTCACTGCCAACAAACCCAGTTCAAAGACAGACCACTAATAGATGGTAAGGGCAATTAAAATGAGAGTCAGTGATACTTGGGTGGGGATGTATTGAGGAGCCTGTGAACCCCGGCTCTCACGTGGTGCAGGAGGTGGCATGCTTCCGTAACAACCTCCAGAGGCCAGCACACCCCTACCAGCGCAGTTAAAATGCAGGACTGTTTCTAAAATCAGAGTGATTTCCCAGAAACAACAAATGCTCTGGGCCCACCAGTTAAGGCTGAATTCTGAGTCCACTATTGTACTCTTTGCTAATGACATAGGCTGCCCATTTCCTTAACAAGCTGGGTTTGTTCATTGGAAAATGTAACAAATAATTTCAAGGTTATGTCACTCTTGGCAAGCACAGTAACTCTGGTGGAAAAAGGAAGTTTTCAGAGCGAGGCAAAGACTAAAATCTTGTTTGGAGCCACCAGCCTACAAAGCCTGCAGTAGATCCGTAGTGCTCAAATTCACAGGGGTCTCTGATGCTCGCAGATATGGAATGCCAACTGGCTCTTAAAAGGATGTAAGTTAGAAGAGGTTCATTTATTCAAATTCAGCCTCTATAAGTAAGGAAATAGCATTGCAATATACATTTTATTTAGTATGTCTTTCTTTTAAATGTTTGCTTGGTAAAGGCTACATTGTCCTCGCTCCTAACTACAGCCAACTTTCTGATTATTCAGATGGTTATTTGCACGGACTTGAGTTCTGTATTTCCTTCCCCTTGTCCACTTTTGTAATTTTACTGTTTATTAGCCCTTGCTCCATTATATAAGCAAAGAAAGGGAAATTGAAATAATTAGCTCGTTATAAGCTAATTTTATGTTAAATGTTCTATTCCCTGGCCATGGAGGATTATACTACTGCTTTTAGGTCAAATTTTATTATTAAATCTACTGAAACACTTTTTTTGTGTGGGCAAGAGAAAGCAGAACAGTCTTGTGCTCTGACCTCAGTGATCCGATTCTACCCTCACTTTTGTCTGCAGTTCACTTGGTGACCCTGGATGAGTCATTTGTCTCACTGTCCCTTTGTGTTTCAGGGGGATGGATGCCCTGCTGACTCTGTAAAAACACTCTGAGAAGACAATCAGGGAAGAGAATTTAAAATGCCCGTGAAATACACAAACTCCCCAAAGGAAGTTTAATATGAATTCAAGGGCACGTGCAAGCAGATATGTCTCTAACTCTGGTCCTTGTGCATAACTACACACAATTAGCCATGCATGTAAATCTTGACTTGTTCCATAGCATAGACATTTCATTTTTCTAAGGTTCTGTTGGGATGTATTACTCTGAGAGAGAAAATCACATTAAAATCAACTCTAGTCACATCCAAGATATGATTGTATATGCTTTAGATTACAAGCAGAGCTAGGGAATTATATTTTCGGGAGAATTTTTTTCTGTTCATACCATATTCTATAATTGCTTAATTACGATGGTACCTGCCAATAACATTTAGCTAGAGCGATGTCCTAAATCTATCCTAGATACATGACTTCCGTTGGCTAAGAAGAGCCAACAAATACATGATTTTTTTTTACTTTTTATTTTATTTTATATTTATTTTATATTTTTTTATTTATTTTTTATAAATTTTTTATAAATTTTTATAAATTTTTTATATTTATTTTATATTTATTATATATAATAATTTTTTTTTACTTTTTATTTTATTTTATATTTATTTTATATTTTTTATTTATTTTTTATAAATTTTTTATAAATTTTTATAAATTTT
>NW_021703778.1:9380277-9421228 GCF_005190385.1 Monodon monoceros
TTTTTTATTTATTTTTTATAAATTTTTTATAAATTTTTATAAATTTTTTATAAATTTTTTATAAATTTATATTTATAAATTTATATATATTTATATATATTTATATATTTATATTTATATTTATTTTATATTGGAGTATAGCCAATTAACAATGTTGTGATAGTTTCAGGTGCACAGCAAAGTGACTCATGATTTTGAGAAAAGAAATATTTTCATTTAAAAGCTTAGTTTTAGCAGAAAGGGAAGGGATGTTAATTACCTTTTTCTAGTCTTGGCAGGAAATAGAGAAGGTATATGTACACAGAAAGTGAAAGAGTTACCATCTTTGCTCCTCTGGCCTCTATAAATTTACTCTTCCCTGTGCAATAAGGCATCCTGACCATATCAGTGAGGATGGTGACAGCCAGTGTAGAAGATGCCTGGGGTTTCATCCCAGTGTTGAAGCCTTAGCCATACTGTCCCCAAAGAAAGGAGGCTATCAAAAGAGGCTCAAGAAAACTTGACAATCTGCTTTTGGTTTTCAGCTTGTGTTTTTACACTCACGGGCCGTATATGTATGAAGCAGTTTGAGGGAACTAAACAATAAATCCTGTCTCTTCACAATATGTGTATTGACTAATACGTCTCACTTCCTGGCTGAGTATTTTAGTGGACATTTAGCTGTGTCAATCTGGTTAGACTTAATGGAATACATTAGTTAAGAATTTGCTTAAGAAATCAGCTAGTTTGGTAATTGATTGATGGCTTTCATTGGTAATACATGAATTTTTAGAAATATTTTATAGCTTCTAGAGGAAGAGTTTGGAGGAAAAATGGAAATCAAGGGTGGAGATAATTTTTTAAAAGTTCTATCTGTGTAACTGCCTAATCTTATTTTAATAGAAAGTATTAAAATTGGAAACAATACGAAACCTCAAAGGCAAGTAAGACAACTAATGCAAAATGGGCTGGAGGATTATGGAGGAAACCCTCTTAAACATATACTTGACTTCTGGCCTATAAAATATTTGATATACTTCTATTATAATCTCATGGTTCCTATTAAAATTCTGATAAACTGACACATAGTTCACATATTAGGTAAAACTTACAACCTGAATAATCTCTCTAAGCCTCCTCATTTCCTAGGCTACAAAGTGGAGATACTGAAGTATACTTTTGTTAAAATTAGGAAAAGGTGTGATAATATATTCTTATCACATCAAAAAGTAGCATCAAAAACAGTATTTCACATGTTCACTCTCTTATCACGAATTATAAAGTAATACAGGCTCCATTAAGTGGGGATTTTTCATCAGAGTGATTTCATATTTTCTAGTTCATTTGTCTTTTCCTCTTTTCTGTTATTATTACTTGAGGATTGTATATTTAGGCTAGGCAAAGGACATTTTAATCAGGCGGGACATTTTTCAAAATTACTCTTCAGCCTATATCATGAAAATGAGTCAACACGCATGACACAGATCCCAGATATTTTAAAAAACAGGTTACCAAACATGCGCCCCATGAGTTAAGTTGTGATGTATAAAAGGAGGAAAACACTGAGGCTACAACAAATGTAATGGCTGTTGATAAATATGATTTAATTTTTATGACCCATGAAGAAGAAAAGTTGAGCCCCTTGGCAACAGACTATACAAGGATGTATTTATATGTATATACACATATGTGTAGAGCTCCACGCAGCTTATAGATGTGCATATACATACATATACATAAAAAGGGAGGTCCTTTCAGGATGAAAACTTGGGAGAAGGGCACATTACAGAAATCCAGGTGATAACTCATTAAGCTAAGTTGTTGACCAGGCACTTTACAAGGTTAAGTCCAGAAGCATTTTTGGGGATTTTTCCTTCCAGGGAAGGAAACTGTGTCAATGACATCACTGGAAATGAACTCCCATCTCTACACGAAAACCTCTTCAAACCTTAATTGCCTGGGTCAAGTCACTTTAATCGAACGAACTCTATCGACAAGGATCCTCATCGAAACAGCTATACCGTAGGGTGTAAATGATGGCAGCAGGGCAGGCAAAACTAGCAACTTTTAAAATTAATTTTAAAGATGTTGGCAATTGCCTGGAAATTCAGACATAGAGCATGACAGCCAGGCTTCCAACTGAACAGATACTTGAAATCAGATCTTTTCAAGAAAATGAAGCATCTGTCACTGCTAGAGTTTTGGTTTGCTCTCTGTGTGATGTACATTTACTACTTCTCTCTTTCCCATCATCTCACACTGAGCCTGAGCCCAGGCTGTATGTCTGTAGCCAAGTCACTCACCTGTTTGCCTGATGTTCTTGTACTGAAAGGAGAACCTTAAAATAGATAATCTTAAGAGATTTTCAAATCTAGAATGCATTGACTCTAAGCCGTAGAAACTCAGGGCAAAAGAAGTACAGATATAAAAATAAGACAAGTTTGTTGATGAATACATCAAAACCTATAAATTTGAATGAGTACCATTTTTAAAGTAATACTAATGCTAATGATAATAAAATGGCCAGGCTCAAGGAGTACTAACCATATACCAGATACAGCCCTTCTATATACATACATATTAATCCGCATAAAAAACCCATGAGGTTGACAAACAGAACACAGAGAGGTCAAGTCACTTGCAGAGAGTTAAACAGCAATTGGCAGAGCAGAGAGGCAAATCTGCGGTCAGACGGTAGAGCATGTGCGTTACAGTCACGTTCTCCCACCTCTCAACAGGCATCCTCTGTCCTTCCAAGATGAATTAAACCCATGCTTCTGGCGCACCTGCTTTCCTACTTTGCCATTAGCTGTACCAGAATCCGCTTTCCCCAATTCAGTTTATGCAGACTCTAATGACCCGTTAGGACTATATTTCAATTCGAATCTTGGCTTAAAACCTCCTCAGTGCAGCCATGATGGTTAAGGGTTGGTGCTTTTTCTGGAGTCAGACATATCTGGATCTCTTTCACATCTACATCTTTGAAATGAGAAAAATAATAGTAATTACTCCTAAGTGTTTTGTTAGGACTTCATGCAGATAAGCCTTACGGGAGGGCCTAGTGTATGAACAGGACTAGTAGCTCTTTAGCTATCTTATCTGATTCTGCCTGTTCAGAAGAAACTTTTCCACCTTTGTAGGGGTGCAGAAATTTATTAGAACCCAAGGCATGTCCTTCAGGGTTTATACATGTCATAATGACTTTTTCAGTCAACAAACTTTCTTAAGGATCTTGTCTCTGATAAAAGGAACCATAAGACCCATCTCTGGTGTGTGTTCACAGTCTGAGGCCACAAACATATGAAAAGTCGATCATAGTAAGTGCTTTAAATGCTCTGAGAGATGTAGGAACAAAAGTAAGGAGGAATAGAGAGTAGCTTGCTTCCTGAGGTGTAGAAAGAGCATCCTTCTGGAGATGCTTACAAAAACTATTTCATGGGGCTAGGACTCAGTACAAAGGAAGCCTTCTGGGATGCTGGGGATGTTTATATATTGATCTGGATGGCAATTACAAGGGTGTTTACAGGTGTTCTGCATCAAATTCCTGCCCCACCAATTTCTAACTGACTTTGAGCAATTTACTCTCACTGAGATCTCAGTATCTTCATTAATAAAAGTATGTTGTTTGGGTTTTATTTTTTGAGTTTTCAATACAAGTATGTTTTGATGAAGATAATGATTTTTCTTTGCATATTGACAGGCAACTTGCTGTCAGGATTGGCATTTGATGGGTATTTTTGTCCTTCCTGGGGCCTGTCAATGTCTAAGCCACCGTGGGTCCTGCGTTCTTGTGTCGGTTTACCTGCTTATCTGTGTTTATAGCCTTCTCTGCTGAAGAGGAATCATTTTGTTCTAAGTTTAGTGTCACAAATAAAATTTATCCTTGGAAACCATGGCTTCCATTTGTTTTATATTTTTTGTAAATTCTGCTGAGTGAGGGAAAGTGGGAATATGAAGGAGTTTAAAAGTCATCAATCTCTCCTATTGGAAGAAGCTCTGATATCTATCATCGAAAATCTGTGAGTGACTTATAACAAGAGGGGGCTTGAAGGAAGAGAGATGAAAAAGAAGTTAATAAAAAGCTATGTGTTTATCTGTGACTAGCCTTTCTGTTGGGCTCTTCTAGAAGCTATTTCTTACTGTCCACAATTAGACTGCTCAGTCAATAGAGGGCAGAGGCTCAGAACATTGAGACCCGGAATTCTGGGAAAATCTAAGGGCTATGTTCGTCCATCAGCCAGTTGGCGACGTGGACCATTGTAACCAATGGGGTCAGTCAATTAAAAAAATATGTGATCAGCAGTGAAACCATTGATGCTACTAAGGGAACCCCGAATGAGAAGCTAACCCTTGGAATGTGAGAGGACTCACCAGCCCTGGGCTCTGCAGTCTTGTAGTAGAGTTCCTTGGAAGACTGGGAAGTTTGGCAAGTGGCCACAAAAGTCACATGACCCAGAGAGTAGTGACAAATCACAGCAGGAGGGAAATATGGGAAAGAGCAAGAGAAACACAGACCTGAGGAAAAAATGCAACAGCAGCAGAAATAGCAGCAGTGCCAAGAGGAGAGAAGATGTAGGATGAAACATCAAATTCTAGCTCTGCAACAGTTGAATACTGAGCTTTTACAACTCACGGAGACAGAAGACCCAGTGGGAAAATGGGAAAAGGAGTTAAGCAGGCACTTCATGGAAGAGGAAAGCAGGCACAAAGATAGATTCTCAACACCACCAGTCATCAGAAAAGTAGAAGTTACTTGCAAAACAGAAATAGACCCACAGACATAGAAAACAGACTTATGGTTACCAAAGGGGAAAGGGGTCAGGGGAGGGATAAGTTAGGAGTTTGGGATTAACATATACACACACTACTATATATAAAATAGATAACCAGCAAGGACCAGCTGTATGGCACAGGGAACTCTACTCAATATTTTGTGATAACCTATAAGGGAAAAGAATCTGAAAAAGAATATACATATGTATAATTGAATCACTGTGCTGTACACCTAACATGACGTGAAGCTAACATGACATTGCAAATTGACTCTACTTCAATAAAAATTAATTAAGTAGATAAAAATTAATTAATTAATTTAAAAATACAATACCAAAGTGAGATACACTGCACACCCAACAGAATGAGTGAAGATAAAACAAAATCAAACCTGACAAGACATTCATAATAGCTGAAAACTTGATACCACTCAAATTATTTATCTATAGCAGAATGGATGAACAATTTACAGTATATTCATGTATAGAATTACTATACAGGAGCAAGAAAGAATGAACAACAGTTACCCCCAAGGATGCATCTCACAGAAATCATATGAGTGAAAGTATTCAGACAAATTAAAACTGCCTATTTTATGAGTCCATTGATATAAATTTTAACAAGAGGCAAAACTATTTCATGGGGCTAGGACTCAGTACAAAGGAAGCCTTCTGCGATGCTGGGGAAGTTTATATATTGATCTGGATGGCAATTACAAGGGTGTTTACAGGTGTTCCACAGGGGTAAAAATATATTGAGATGTACATTTAAAATTTGTGTACTTTACCTTAGGTATGTTATGCCTTACATAATTTAAACAAACAAACAAACAAAAAGGAAAATAATTTTAATGAAGAAGTTACTGCTGCCAATCAGCAGGAAAATACAAGAATCTCAAGGAAAGGACAACTCACAAGAGAACTGAGCTGTGTTGAAATTTACTTCTAGACACATGCGGTTAAGAAGTTTTCCCATTGCCTAGTGAGAAGATATTAAACAAAACCACATTTATCTCATACTTATAATAATGAATTACGCTTGTATCTAAGAGAAATAGTTTCATCTATAAGAGTTTGGGTTCATCTAAACTAATTTATTTCCTCTTTTTAAAGTTCTAAGTTAAAGGATCCTGTTCAGGTAATTCACACCTGGTATTAAGACCTGATGATTAATTTGATGTTTCTCTAAATGGAAGCACTGCCTTTCTAATTGCTCACATTTCCAATTTTTGTGTTAATTCTCTCAATTAAAAATTACAAATACTGTTGAAATTCTTTAAGTCAGTAAATTTGTTAAAGCCCCTTCCATAAATGAAAAACAAATGACCAAATTCTGCCCACAGACGGCTAGGTGGCAGTGATTACCATTAGGCATCTTTGGGTGACCCAACGAGGCTAGGCCCACGGGACACATTGTGAGGTTTATAACTCCATCACTTCACCCGCATCATGTAGCACTTACTAGAGGTTTTCTCCCATGAGACTTTCATTGGTTTGTGAATGGAAAGCATCTCCTCAGTTTCTAGAGCAGATCTACCTTGCGTTTCCTTTATTGAGCCTCATTCCCATAGGATGTAAGACAGCTTACATTGAGATAGTCACAAACATAGGTATAGAGGACGTTGTTCATTTCTTAAAGAAAACTAAGAATTAGAAACAAGAGTGAATGCTTTGATGATATTAAACCGCGTGAGCTGTTTGTAGATTTTGGAGACTAATCCCTTGTCAGTCACATCATTAGCAGATACTTTCTCCCATTCTGTGGTTGTCTTTTCATTTTGTCTATGGTTTCCTTCGCTGTGCAAAAGCTTTTGAGTTTAATTAGGTCCCATTTGTTTACTTATGTATTTTTATTTCCATGACTCTGCTTAGTATTATGGAGCAACCTAATTGGGAAAAGATTTTGAAAAAGAATAGATACGTGTATATGTCTAACTGAATCACTTTGCTGTACACCTGAAACTAACAGGATATTGTTTATCAACTATATGCCAATATAAAATAAAAAGTTAAAAGAAACAACAACAAAAAAAACAAGGGTGAATGCACACAGTTGAGTCAACGTGAGATTTAAAAGTCAAATCCTAAAGCACTGTGTACTTTCTAGGGGCTGCACAGAAATGTGGCCTCATTTTCTAGAAGCCAGCTTCGATGCTGGGCGTATGGTTAGTGCTCAGTGCGTGGTGACTATTGCTGAATGAAGATTGGGATGGAGAAAACATAGGGCCAACTGGAAACCTACACCTAGACTCTTTTTCCTTTCTGAGGGACCTTTGATTTCTCTTTTCATAGCTTATTTTGATTTGTGAGTTTCAACTGTCCTGGTTCCTAAGCCCACCTGCTTCTGATCTCCTGGCTTCCTGCTTCCAATTATCCAGAGCTCACATTTCCATTTCTGGCTTATTTTTATTCTTTGTATTTAATAACTTGGCTTTGGAATTCATGACCCTATACTGGTGAATAAATATCGACAACACTTGTCCCTTAGCAAATGAACTGTGATTGAACACAGCAAACATACAATTGAATATCCATGTCTTACGACACACTACAGTGTCTCTTAAAAAAATGGCAACAAAAAGAAAACACCACTAAAATAATTCATAGCCTGGTCTCTGTTACCTTGCACAACATTCTGTAGGGATTGGACATGATATTCAGCATCATTTTCAATCCAAGTCACGTGGATTAGTTCTATATGGGGAGACAAAAGAGACAGAGTGAATGAATGGCAGGCTGTGCGTAACAAAGTTGTTTGTTTTTTTTTGTTGTTGTTGCGGTATGCGGGCTTCTCACTGTTGTGGCCTCTCCCGTTGCAGAGCACAGGCTCCGGATGCGCAGGCCCAGCGGCCATGGCCCACGGGCCCAGCCACTCCGCGGCACGTGGGATCCTCCCGGACCGGGGTACGAACCCGTGTCCCCTGCACCGGCAGGTGGACTCCCAACCACTGCGCCACCAGGGAAGCCCCCCGCATAATAAAATTTTAACGACTTTGTCCTTATCTGTTAAGTAGGAGTAGGGGCAATTAGTATTTTCTTTCTGTTCATGTGTTTTCAAAAAGTTTTGCAAAGAATTGGAATTTCTTTGGTAATCAGAAAACATGTATTAAAGAACAAATACCTATTGATGGGTATAGCTAACCAAAAAGAAATATCTTTAGCAGATAAATCTTCAACTTTTATGAATTGTCTAGGAACCCAACTTTATTTTTTTATTTTATTAAAAAATTTTTTATTGAAGTAGAGTTGATTTATAATGTGTTAATTTCTAGTGTACAGCAAAGTGACTCAGTTATATACATATATACTTTCTTTTTTCATATTCTTTTCCATTATGGTTTATCCCAGGAGATTGGATATATTTCCCTGTGCTATACAATAGGACCTTGTTGTTTATCCATTCTAAATGTACTAGTTTGCATCTACCAACCCCAAACTCTCAGTCCATCCCTCTGCCTCCCCTCCCCAGCCCTTGGCAACCACAAGCCTGTTCTCTATATCTATGAGTCTGTTTCTGTTTTGTTGGTAGGTTCATTTGTGACATATTTTGTTGTTATTATTTTATAATAGGCCAGAAAGGATAACTGAAAACACCAAAGTTGGTGAGTGGACCAGCCAGCATCTCTCCGTTTGCTTTCAGCCCACTTCACCCCGCTGCCCAGTCCACACGTACCTGTGTTCCTTTGCACCTCACCGCCTCACTCACTCGTTTATGTAGATAGACAGTAAGATCTTAGTTTACGTTTAGCTGGTTACAGCTAGTGCTCAGGTGCAGCAGTGCCCAATGCAGCTGCCATGAATGTTTTATTCTAGACAACTCAGCTAAGATTTAAAAAGAAAAGAAAAAAAGGAATGAAGTAAGAAAGAAAAGAAAAAACCCAAAGAACCCTATTCTTCCATTGACAGAACACGACTTAGAGGTCAGATTCGCACTGGTATGAATGGTACTTCCACGCCTGAGTTTCCCACACGTTCACCCAGGCTAAATGGGAAAATTGGAGACCCTTTTCCCCGGAACACACACAGCAGCAAAAATCTGTCTTTTCAGATTTTTCTATATGTATCCTCCCCCAAATCCTGCATTTAATGTGTCACACTCATTAAAATTGATTAGAGCAAAGTTGAATGATTTTTTAAAACTCTCAGCTAATTGTTTCTTCATTAAGTTGGGTAATTTGTGATTCAAAAAGGATGTTAGATTTCTAGTCAGGTAGGACTCAGCTCACAGTTCCTGATGGAAAAAAAGTAAGCTACAGAATGGAGTTTCAGAAATCAATGCAAAATAATAAAAAATTAAAACGGAGAAGCAGTCCATCAATAGTACGGCTGTAACAAAAGGGAGGCTTGTTTTATATTGATTAGCTACTGTTAAATAATGTATCACTGCTTTCCAACAGTGCCAGGGTTGTTTATTGCAAGGGGTAGTTGGATGGAATCGAGCAATCAATACTGGAGCTGTAAACACACTTGAAAATGCAGCTCAGCAACCCACGTCAGAGTAGTTTTGGGGCCGTTAAGCTGTAGTGGCCTGGAGAAAGGTGAGTAGACCACTCACTACCTGCACATAATGCTTCTCAGCCCCCCATAGAGAGCCCTAAGATGTGACTAACTCAAGATGCTATATATGAATGCTCGTCTGCCCTCATTCACTCATTTCATCTACAGATTCCACAGCTTACATGAGTTACGCAGAATTGATCAGCCCTTTGGAAGATAATCAGCTCCACTTTCTCACTAGGCAGTTATCAAATATGTTGGCAGTCATTTCCTTGCAAAATCATCCTGCAATAGGACGCTTAGCTCTATGATTCTCCTCTGATGAATTATTTTATCATTTAAAAGCAACAATATAGATTGCAATTGAAAAACATCATTATTATCTTCAGGACTCCTGGTCCTAGCAATGCTTAAAACTTAACAGCAGTACAAGTTTTCACTTCCTGTGAAAAATAACCAACCCAAAAAAGCATCTAGGGCACCCCAGTCTCCTAGGAGAAAGTGCTAGGCATTGTGATTTGTTCTTTGGGGTCTTGATGACCCAAAAGCAGGGTTGGAGCTTCTGCTACTTAAAAGTTCTATGATTCTAGGTAAAGTCTTTAGAGTTTTGAAGTATGTTCATCCACAAAATGAAGACAGTAGTATCTTCTCTTGCTGACTTATAGGACTTCTGTGGGAAGAGAAATAAGTTAATGCACATAGTAGGCTATGAACCAGGTTCATATTCTTTTTTGAAGAAGGAGCTGAAGAAAAGGACTAGAGAATCCTTCATGGGAATTAATAGTTATTGCTATTGCTTCCAGTGGTTATTGCTAACAAACCAAAGTGAAAGTTAGATTTGGACCAGTATCACAAAAGCTGTGTATTACTGAATCTTCCTGCTAATTAGTTAATGTCTTTTGGTGTTTGTTTTATTGTATTATATTTGAGAAAGAATTTCAGGTGGTTTAAACATATAAACCATCCAAAGTTAGATATGATAAAAATATGGTGAACAAAAATCAAACAAATAAAAAAAGAAGGGTAGAAAAAGTGAGGCCAGGAAAATACAAGAAACACATATGATTAGGGCATCACTCTGGTGGGTGGGTTTAGCAATGCACTGAAGCTGGTTCATATCCCTTTACACAAATCCAACTGGTGCACTTTCCTTCCCAGCTCCACCTGTTATGACAATATCGTGGTAGCTCGAAATCAGTTTTGGTGGAAGAATTTACACCTGAAAAATTGGCAAATACCACAGATCAGAACTTTTCCCCAGAAATCCAGTTGTGAAACATTTACCAGCACCTTGGATGGGCTGAATATCTGGCTGTAACCTTGAGAGAACCAAAGAAAAGGGGAATGCTGTTTGTTATACAGTTCAAAGTCAATAGGAGTTTATCAAAACTAGATTTGAAGTTTCCAGCTTTAGAGACTCGTGGCATAAATGAATAACGCAGATAGAAAGAGAGCGGCTCTGGTGGGAAATGTAATTTGTAAGCAGAATTTGTAACTATTCTTGTTACTAAGCATAAGTATTTCTTGCTTGGGGTTCTCACACAGAAAAGGACTTTATGAGGTCATGGGAAATCCTCTCCAATGTCCTGGTCTCCCACCAAATTCAACAAAAACAGTAATCTATGAGTAGGGGGATTTTAACATCACACTTTTAAATCACCATGGTACCAAAAATTATAAAGTTAACTAGGCAAGATATTTTTTTCATGAAAGAGCACAAATTATTATTTTTTTACATCACGCTATTCATTCAAGACGATTAAAAATGAAATCTAATAACCATGAGAAATTAAATAATCTGTATGTAGAGAGGAATAACCAGGGAAGAGGAGAAGATATAAAGTATTACTGCTATTAAGACCACCATCTCTCACAGCTGGGGCACATTTCTTAACTAAATGGTTGACCCTTGGTTATTAACTTAATGGGTATTATTTCTGGTGAACAGTATCCTCTGTTATTGTCAGAAAACTCAAAGCAGTTTACAACTTGCTCTGAATATATTTATATTGATATACAGGACATGATTTTTAAAGCACAAACTTTATTCTTACTAGAGATAGTAGTCTGTGTAAAAAAAAAAAACTTCATTATAACGGTGCGTGTGTGTGTGTGTGTGTGTGTGTGTGTGTGTGTGTGTTTTCAGATTTACCTGGCCCTGTAGCGGAATATTTTATGTCCTTTTCATTAAACTAATTTTTCTAAAAGTGTAGAGAGAGAAGGAAAAAGAAGCTCCATGATATTGACAGATCTCCACCCGATCCTATAAGCTGATTTATCTTAGCCAAACAAATTTGGTCTATTCTTCAGTTCCCTTTTCTGTTGTTTTTTTTTTTTTTAATTAAATTAGTTAATTAATTAATTTTTATTTTTGGCTGCATTGGGTCTTCGTTGCTGCACGTGGGCTTTCTCTAGTTGTGGTGAGCAGGGGCTACTCTTCGTTGTGGTGCACGGGCTTCTCATTGCGGTGGCTTCTCTTGTTGCGGAGCACGGGCTATAGGCATGTGGGCTTCAGTAGTTATGGTGCACGGGCTTAGTTGCTCCGTGGCATGTGGGATCTTCCCAGACCAGGGCTTGAACCTGTGTCCCCTGCATTGGCAGGTGGATCCTTAACCACTGAGCCACCAGGGAAGCCCTCTTTTCTGTTTTTAATACACGTGTTATTTGCTCAGACAAGGGTGTCAGTATCATTGGAATTTCAGAAAAGGAAAAACACTTGTCAACACTTTTACTTTCTTTCATTCTCACTCTTTTATGCATTACAAATGCACCCATCCCATCGGAAGGCAAACACAGACACACCTATCTTTCCTGCTCCTCACATGAAACACTCAATTTCCAGCTTCATCCTTTACTCTGCTAACTGTTAAACGACCATCCATTCACACTCCTGATGAAAGGACACTGCTTAAAATATTGGACCATCATCAACTTTGCCTCTTTTACATTACAAAGAGTAATGGGCAAAAGAAGAGATCTTTCAGGAGTTTGGCAAGTACGTTACTGATTAAAGGGATACAATATGTATTTTTAAAGCATTATTAGTTGCAGAAAAACAATATGTACTTGTTATAAGAAATTTTTTAAATAAAGAATTGTATCCCCTCCCTGGGCATATACCCAGAGAAAACCATAATTCCAAAAGACACATGCACCCCAATGTTCATTGCAGCACTATTTACAACAGCCAGGTCATGGAAGCAACCTAAATGCCCATCAACAGACGAATGGATAAAGAAGATGTGGTACATATATACAATGGAATACTACTCAGCCGTAAAAAAGAATTGGGTTATTTGTAGGGACATGGATGGACCTAGAGTCTGTCATACACAATGAAGTAAGTCAGAAAGAGAAAAACAAATATCGTATATTAATGCATATATGTGGAATCTAGAAAAATGGTACAGATGAACCAGTTTGCAAGGCAGAAATAGAGACACAGATGTAGAGAACAAACGTATGGACACCAAAGGGGGAAAACGGGGATGGTGGTGGTGGGATGAATTGGGAGATTGGGATTGACATATATACACTAATATGTATAAAATAGATAACTAATAAAAACCTGCTGTATTAAAAAAGAAGTATCCCCTCCCAAAAGCTATAAAATAAAATTATACAACAAAGAGATAATCACCACTAATACTTCAAGATCAGTCACCCAAATAGCTCTCTCTATATATCCAGGAATATGCCTTCAGTTTTACAAGATATGATTATAATATGGATGTTATTTTGTACAAGTTTTTAGTTGACAATATCATAGGTGTTTCTTTATAGTAATGGTAGTATTGGGTTTTGGGGTTTTTTTTTAATTTTTTGGCCGTGCCGTGCGGCATGCAGGATCTTAGTTCCCCCACCAGGGATTGAACCCATCCCTGGTTCCCCCTGCAGTGGAAGTGCAGAGTCTTAACCACTGGACTGCCAGGGAAATCCCCAGTATTGGTTTTAAAATATGATTTTTGGGTCTTATTGATGATGGAATCTCAGAGCTTATTGCTTCATAAATAAGAAAAAATTCTTATGTGTTTTAATAAAGAATAAACCTCATAATCTATGATTAGGAGATTCCAAATTCCTTTATCATACAAAACATTAATAGACTGCCTACTTTGTGGTAGGAACAAGGTCGAGTCAGAAGGGGTCCCCTTGGATGGTTCATGTCCCGTAAAAGAGAAAAACTTGTAACTGATGAATCACCGAGAAAGAGTGAGTGCTGCCAAGTCCTCCCTTGATGTTTGTGTGGAGCCTCCCTACGACTGTTGATCAAGTTTACTCCAGTATGAGGGGTGGATCTGAGCGCCCGGTGGTCCTGCCTTAAAAGAGCTTACAGGGGCTTCCCTGGTGGCGCAGTGGTTTAGAGTCCACCTGCCGATGCAGGGGACACGGGTTCGTGCCCCGGTCCGGGAGGATCCCACGTGCCGCGGAGCGGCTGCGCCCGTGAGCCATGGCCACTGAGCCTGCGCGTCCGGAGCCTGTGCTCCGCAACGGGAGAGGCCACAACAGTGAGAGGCCTGCGTACCGCAAAAAAAAAACCAAACCAAACAAAACAAAAAAAACTTACAGGTGACCAGGGAGACACATGCAAAATAAGAAAATTTAAAAGCATGTGAAGAAAAAATGGATTCAAGACTCTTATGGGTAGAATTGAGGGAATTTGATGGTTGATTGGGTGAAGATGATTTTATCAAAACTAGATTTGAAGTTTCCAGCTTTAGAGACTCGTGGCATAAATGAATAATGCAGATAGAAAGAGAGCGGCTCTGGTGGGAAAATAAAGACCTGAGCTTCGGACTACGTAAATTTAAGATGCCTAAGGTATTTAAGACTTTAAGAGAAGGAAGCACATGCTAAATATATTTACCACAATTTAAAGCAACAACAAAAGGATGCCTGTGAGAATTCCAGGGGGAAATATCCAGTGGGTATTTTAAAATATAGTCCTAGATTTCAGGGCCATTCCGACCTGGAACCAAAAGATCAGTTTAACTGGGGCATAATGATCAGGAGGCGGAGTCTAGATATAAGGCAGGAATTGGATCATGATTGGCTGGACTTGATCAGAGAGGGAAGGCGACCACCCTGAACAAATGCTGGGGAAGCCGTTCTGACCTCGGCCTGGAGAATCAGGAAGTTATGAAGAGGCTGCCATGTTAGTCTGGGGGAAAGGTTACTATGGCTGGGAAGTGGGAACAGTGAGAATGGGAGGAGGTGGACTCATTCAAAAGGTACTAACCGTTGGCCGGGAATAGACATGGACTTCTCCAATCCCATGCCTTTAATCAGGTGAAACATTGGGCCCCCATACAATTTTTTTCTAAATAGAAATCTGATTCTCTTTCCAATATATTGCCTATAGGCCCAACAGGTTAACTCTTGCAGCTGTCACTGCCTTTCCCAGTTATGCAGCTCAGCTCTCAGGGTCCAGAGAGTGTGAGGACAAATGAGTGAGAGGCCTGGTTCCAGGATGCCCCTCAACCAGGAACCAGAGATGCTTGTTCAGGACGTTTAAATTCAGGATATTTAAAGAGTGCCACATAATTATGGTCATGTCTTTTTTTTTTTTGACCAGTAGAAGTATAATTTATTTACAGTAAAATTCACCAATTTTAAGACCACATGATGAATTTTGACATATGTCTTTAGTAGTGCAACCACTACCAAAAATATGATTTAGAACATTGTAGTCAGTCCCCATCCCCAATCCCCGAACCCCTAGCAACGGCTGATCTGCTATCATCACTTTAAGTTTTACTTTTCTAGAACTTCATATAACTGCATATAGTATGTAGTCTTTGGTACCTGAATTATTATTATTATTATTTTTGCGGTACGCGGGCCTCTCACTGCTGTGGCCTCTCCCGTTGCGGAGCACAGGCTCCGGATGCGCAGGCTCAGTGGCCATGGCTCACGGGCCCAGCCGCTCCGCGGCATGTGGGATCTTCCCGGACCGGGACACGAACCCGTGTCCCCTGCATCAGCAGGTGGACTCTCAACCACTGCGCCACCAGGGAAGCCGTGGTACCTGAATTATTGTCATGTCTTTGTGCTCAGGTGCCTGAAGAAAGCTGCACAGAGGACCCTGGCTGCCTTCTGCAGTCATCCGTGTACCACAGGGAGAGGAGGCGGGACCAGAGGAATCACATCATTTCTGCATACTTCTGGTCAGGGATATGCAAGCCTGTGGCTCACATGCTTCACCCCACATGGCATAAGGCCAACAAAATGCTAAGCAAGTTTGTAACAACAGATTTCAGGAACCCCTGGGAATTGATTACAAGCATTGCATTGTAGAATGAATTTCCATTATCACATGTGTGAGAGGCAGACACGTGTGGGTGTGTTTTGACAGCTCTCTATTGGCTGGGCTCTAGCAGTGTAAGTGTGGACTTTCTACATGCCATTCAAAATTGCCAATTTACCTTCCGGCCCTGCCTCGCCCTGTATCCACTTCGTTTCTAATCTGCGTCCTCATGTGCCACCTCCTCCTCACAATGATCCACTCTTGTTGCTCACCTTGACTTTCCCACTTCTGTCTCCTCTGCTGTCTAGTTGCATTTTCTACTTGGAGGGAAATGGCTGTGGAAACTCGTTGGGGTCTTTGCACTGGTTTTAGGGCACCTTATTCTCTGAAACGAACACTGGAATAAAACATCTAGTGGGGAGTTTATGAAAAAGACAGACTAGTTGAACACAGAGCTCTCCTTGAAAATCAGAATATGTGATTCCCACAGTACTTTATCATACAGCTAAGTTGCAAGGTTTGGACATAATACACAGTTACTTGATCTTTAAAAATAGCTTACTTATTGGGAATTTCCTGGCGGTCCAGTGGTTAGGACTCTGGGCTTTCACTGCCGAGGGCCCAGGGTTCGATCCCTGATCAGGGAACTAAGATCCCACAAGCCCCGTGGCACGGCCAAAAAAATTAAAAATAAAATAAAAATAGCAGACTTATTAACTCGAAGGAATTAATGATTTAATAGAGGGTTTCAGACTGTCTGGAAGGGGATCTTCTCCCAAGATCCAGATAGTCACTTTTGTACCTGTAATTTATATGCACATAAGGTCATCCCTGATTTACACACACACACACACACACACACACACACACACCAGTCTTACAGGCCTTCCAGGATTGTGGCACTGTGCATGTGTGTGAGCGAGCTGTGGCATACAGATACCACTCTTTAGAACAGTGGACTCGTTGCTACATGTTAGGGGAAAGCTAATGTTTGGTAAAGACAAGACCCAGTTTTCAAGAATACAAAGTAGATAAACATCTAGTTACACAGACAGACCTAAATAGAGACAATCATTAGTGGAGGGATGTCTGGAGACTGCAACCATTTTTGCGTTTGATTGCAGATGTGGGAAGTGTCTAGCTTAGAGCCTAATTACTGATGTGTCAAGAAATTAGAAATATAACAACGTGTCCAGTATAGCAATACATTTGGAAAGGAGAAACAGAGATGGCACGTATTTAAACAAGTTACTTAATGTTAGTGTTTTTGTGGGGGAAGAGGAGAGGTCTGGCTAGAAATTTTTTTCTTCTCTTTCTTCTTTTGGCCATGCTGTGTGGCATGCGGGATCTTAGTTCCCTGACCAGGGATCGAGCCCATGCCCTCTGCAGAGGAAGCATGGAGTCCTAACCACTGGACCGCCGGGGAAGTCCTGGCTAGGAATTTTATTTTATTTTATTTTTGGCTAGGAATTTTAAACGCACATTTGTTCTTTAGAAATAAATTTTCCTAACGCATGTGTATTTATGCGTATTCTTTTAGGTCATGGAAAATATTGTCGTATGTCAGATAATGAAGAAGGAATAAAACCAGAGACTCTGGTAGCAACATTTTCATCAACCCATCAACAGGGAACCTTGTTTTATGTGTTTTTCTTTTTCAAGGTACTTTATTTCACGTATATTGTTGATTCATTAACCTTGAACTAATGACCAAAGCAGTACAACCCATGCCTGAATGAAGCTTATCTAATACACATATTTTCTCCTTAAGACACCTCACAGCCTTCCTGTTTTTAGGACCACTGGATAAGGTTTCAGCACTATGCTTGAGAGCCATTCTAAACAGTGAAATCACTGCCAACCAACCAAAAGAAAAAGTCCACAAAAGGCAAAAAACAGGACACTAAATAGACTGGCAAAAGAACACTTGTTTATGGTATGAGGATTAAAAGAAGACAGAGTGTCCACTCACTGGGCCTCAGCTGGGAAAGCGTGGCTACAAACGATGGGAAAGCACTGCTCGTACTGATGTTGTGGCTACAGATGTGTTTTACAAGTAATTGACTTAGCAGGATGGACTTGGTGAATAAGGAAGTTCAGCTGCATATGAAAAAGCTCTGGTCAGACGTGAAGTATCATGCAGCACAGGAGGAAAGACGAAGGGAACAAGCTTACTTCCTGGAGCAGCTTTCAGGTTGCCGGGCAGAGAGGAGAACCCAGACAGAGCTGGGATTTCTTGCTGAGTTCAGGAGACAGACACAGTTCAGTGAAGCTGACACTGCCAGAAGTTAGGAGACATATACTGTGGTATGTCCATACAGTGGAATACTATGTAGCCATAAAAGGAATGGCCTTATTAGAAGACAGCTCTCCATGGGGTTTCTATACTTCTTGTGACTGCCATTTAAAGGCTGCTGTATGAAGAACAGCCTGGGAAGACAGAGATGGAGGACAGAGTCTGTACTGTAGCGCTCTGTTTCCTGACTACCGTGATGAGCGTCATGTCTTCCTCCAGGGTGAAGCTAGGCAGGTTTGCTAGCAGGGTCACTGGCAGAGTCATAAGCTCGGGGTTCGTCCCCTGTGACACACACCCAGTGCACTGGGAAGGAAAGGAGAGCATGAGGAAGACTGTGCTTCCTGCTGTGTCCCGAGGAAGTCCTTCATCCACGACCCTAGTGTCTAGTGTCTTCTGTCAGAATCTATGCCACTGTCTCACCTGTGAGCATGCAAGCAGTGCGGACATTCAAACCCTTCGTGGTTCTTTATAGACCTGCTGGTAGATGAATCTCGAAAGCATTATGCTAAGTAAGAGAAGACACATAAATGACTATCTACGGCAAATTTTAGAAAAGGGAAAACCGTAGTAATGGGGAGCAGATCGGTGGTTACCTAGGGCTAGGATTAGGCAGAGGGATTGTCTACAAAAAGGGCAGGAAGGCATTTGGGGCTGATGACAATGTTATAGACCTTGACCGTGGTGGTGGCGTAGCTGTATTCTTCATTAAAACTTAAACTCTACACTTAAAAAGGTGAATTTCATGATATGCAGTTTATACTTTAATAAATATGATAAAAATTAACAAAAATAAAGCTAGACATACTTATATTTTCAACATTCTGAATTAACTTTTAACACACTTTATAGTTTTTTGCTTAATTTTCTGGAAAACAGTAACTATTCAAACTCAACAAAACTGGAAGATAAATTAAATTGGGTAAGACATATGTTTTACGTATGTGTATTTTTGGAGTCGTCCATTTTTGCAGATACCTGTCTGCTTCTATAGATGATCTCTATTTTTTTTAATGTATTTGGCTGCACTCAGTCTTAGTTGCAGCACGCGGGATGTTAATTGCTGCGTGCAGGATCTGCGTTGCATTGCGGCATGTGGGATGCAGGCTCTTTTAGTTGTGCATGCGGGATCTAGTTCCCTGACCAGGGTTCGAACCCGGGTCCCCTGCATTGGGAGTGTGGAGTCTTAACCACTGGGCCACCAGGGAAGTCCCTAGATGATCTCTCTTTAAATCAGATTTTCCCCTGGGAATTTCATTCCAGGCCCCCCTTAGATTAGCAGGAATTTCAACCTGTCATTTTGGGGATCCCTGTCTACCTTCACAGTTTTTTAAAACTCCTTCACAGTTGTTTTTTGTTTTTTTTTTTTAATCCAGGTGGGCAAAGTAGCGCAAAACATATAAAAGGGACCCTCTGATCTCTGGGCCATACTGATCACTCCTACTGTGTCCCTTGCCCAAGCCTGCGGGGCCAGCACTTCTGCTGCTCCTGGGTGATAATGGCCACTGGAATTTTTGCTGAGGCTCAGTCCTTGTGCCTTGGGCTCACCCTTCTGAGATGCTTCACCCAGCCGTCCCTCTGAGGACCTGAATGTGAATGTGGAATAGCATGGGGAACAGTCTCCAACATTGTAGGGACCTGCAGACATCTGCCCTCATCCTTGCCTTGAGAAATGTCACTTCTTGCTCCTGTTTTCACCTCCCATCCCTCTTTTCCGTGCCCACACACTCTACATCATCTTTCTATGCTTTCACAGAAAGATGAGCGATTGTCTCCAAAAATCCCTGTTTACGTTCTACAAGAGGCAAAAAAAAGAGCTTGAAAGATTTCTTGGAATGGAAAAATCAAAATATAGAAAAACAAAGGGGACTTCCCTGGCGGTCCAGTAGTTAAGACTCTGCTCTTCCACTGCAGTGGGGACGGGTTCGATCCCTGGTCGGGGAACTAAGATCCTGCATGCCATGTGGCACAGCCAAGGGAAAAAAAAACAACCCAAAACAGAGAGCTTTTATTCTTAATTCTATGGGGATGAAAAGAAAGTAAATATTAACATTTCAATATATTTTCCTTCCACATTCTCATAGTTTCAATTAGTCTGCATTTAAATAACTTATTAGATCTGTATTTTCCATCTTAAACCCCAATACATTTCTCTGGAATCTTCTCAACACAGAATTCCTAAACTAAGTATTCCAAT
Source organism: Monodon monoceros (assembly GCF_005190385.1). NCBI lineage: Eukaryota > Metazoa > Chordata > Mammalia > Artiodactyla > Monodontidae > Monodon > Monodon monoceros. The sequence goes on from NW_021703778.1 coordinate 9,400,263, forward strand.
GGGGAAAAAAAGTCTTCTTTTTTCCCCCATGAAGTATATATTTTAGTTGAATAAAGTATTTTGATTTTGTAACTTTGCAAAGCCAAGTATGCAGAGATTAGTAGGTTCTTGAAAAATTAAAAGTATTTTAAGATGTATTTGGTTAACAGAATACCTCGGTTTCTCTCCCAATTTTGGCATTTGCTTCATTCTTCACAAACCACTGCCCTTAAATTATATGCCGTCCATAACGGACACGGGTATAATGGACAGTTGGTCACAGCAGACGAAAACAGACTTCCCCAGCAACTTATTACATTCAAGACATTCTTCTCTGTTTATGACAAACAGAAACTTTGGCTGCATTTGACAAGTTCTGAGTTCTTCCATATAGTGACATTGGTTTTAAAAAAATAAGAATGTTTTTAAGGATAGCTACAGCAAGAGTAATGTAATATAATTTGATTTTACATAGTACACTTAGGAACTAAATTATAGTAACTCTACTTTAATTTGTGGGAGACCAGAAAGTTTTGTGCAACTTTCCAAATTAAACCAAAAGACCAAATCCTGCCACAAGATCTTGGCTTCCCCTCAATGGACTGCAAACTCTCCAGCACATGACTACTCTGTGGGGTAGCACTTATAATGAAACATGTCAAATTCTACCACTGGAGTACCATCAGAAGAAAACCTACGCTATGACTTGATGACAGTGGTCTGCATCTCTGCCCTTGAATTTTTGTAGCTCATAGAAAAAATGGCAATATGGTATCCCAGAAATGCGGATGAGCGGAGCATTGGGAAAGCTGAGTGCCAGCCGGTCCACCCACCAGCTAGCTGTCAACTTTGTGCAAATCTTTGCATTTTTCGTGACCTCGTTTTTCTCATCGGTGGAAGTACAGGGTCAGACTCCCTCTCAGTGCTAAAACTCCAGGGTAAAAAAATGATTATATAAGCCAGCCATCATACTTAGCATTTTACATATTTCACCCATGAACTCCATCCTCAGAACCTTCCTATGAAGTAGGAATTATCTCATTACCATTTTACAGATAAAAGTATTACCATAAAACTTCCAGTTAAAAAGTAAACCTGCCAAACATATGAATGCTTTATCAGTATAACCTTTGAATCGTCCCACCCCACTCCTGCCCACCCCTAGCTCAGCCTTATCTCACTTTCTCACTCTTCCATGCAGCTCTAAGAGTTACATCTTGGATCGCTAAAACTTGGATGGATGTGCACTTGGACAAAGTGAAATTCAGAAGAGAGATGAAAATTGGAGGTAGAAGTTTTGGGCTCATCGGCTTCCAGGAGGATTTCAATCCCTGGCTGAGGATAAACTCTATGATAAGGATCATTACACTTAAGAAAAGAGGAGCTCCACAGCAGGAAACAGCAACAATAAGCCAGGGGACAAAAAGAGAGCAAGGAGGTGGTAGGATCCATCACCAATATCTGTTTTCCCTCCATTCTCAGGAAGAGAATTGTATTTCCCGGCCCCGTGGGAGTCACGCTCAGTCACGTGACTCACTTTGGCCAATGAAATGTGACAGCAATGAAGTGGCAGAAGTTCTAGTGGCCGGTCTGTTCATTTCTGGGCTCACTTTTCCCTCTGCCACTGCGACCTGCACACTTCAGAGAGGCTGGCCCAGCTGCCCAGCTACCAGAAGAGAATGAGACAATACAACGACTACACAGCCTCACTGAGAAATCAACCTTTGTTCTCTTCGGCACTGAGATATGAAGGCATTGAGGAGAATAAGAAGGAGGACCCAGAAGGGTAAATGCTGAACAAAGGAGAATTGTGTCACCAAAGTCCGCATGAGAGAGCCTGGGGAGAGAAGTCAAGAGTGCAAGAGGCTGAAAGCCATCTAGCCGAAGAAGGCAATGTGAGCTCTTCTGATCTTATTGTGAGCACATTCAGCGGAGGTAGGGGTTAAAGTCAGACAGCAGGGGTTGGTGTCAGTGCAAATGCATGGAAATGAAAACATTGATGCAGAGAACTATTTAAAAAACATTCAGGGCATCAGAGAGCTAAGGTTACACAGGGAGAGTTGGCCAATGCTGGAGCACCGTGCACACGTGGGAAGTGGCAGGGCATCTCGTATTTATTGGGCAAACACCCTACAGAGCTGGGATTTTATCATGACATTCAGTGAAGAGGATGATACACAAACATAAAGATGGTGGGGCTACTTGGGACCATGTGTAGTACACAAACCACCATTTATTTTTCTAAGCACACACATCACCTCCGTTGAGTTAAGTGTGTTCCCAAATGGCTCCCTCACCAAGGTCCCATCTCATAATTTTTGGTGGGCTTACCTAGAGATACACTGTGCACAGACACATGAGGCTACAAGGTAATACATATGTTATGGTAACAAAATACTTGCTTTTCTTTCGATATCTGAATAAAAATTGGGTCCAAGAGGATCTTAAATAAGTTATAGGCCAATACCCAGCCTGGAGTTTGAATCCATGCTCTACTGCTAAGTATCCATGTGCCACAAGTGAAGTTACTTGACCTCTATTTACTTCTGTTTATTTATTACCTAGCCCCAACCAATCAACACACACACACACACACACACATTATATTTATATAATCCAATTAAAAAATGTAAAGCTTATTAACATATGCCCCCATTTTTTTCCATTAGGAAATGTATATTTCTTTAAAACTGATTGTTCATTGGTAGAAGGTAGAGAAAGGACAGAAAAGAAGCTTGCTGAAAATGCAGCTCATAGAGGACAAAGGCGGCCATCAGTGCTGGAGACCCCAGCCTTACTCACACCTGGAGGGAACTGCATGCATCAGGTTTTTAAACTCCCAAATAGAAAGCTGGGTTGGAACATGATGGAAAATTATATCCTTTTATAATAATCATGCTAACATTTTGGTAAACAGTAATAGATTTAATCTCGCCAATAAAAATTCCTAAATTTTATAACACACTTCTTCCTTTTCCTAAAATATACTATATGACTAATTTTAAAAATACATGAATTTAAGGTGGGACTTGGCACTTCCCCTGCCATTGGCCTGGGTTCAATCCCTGGTCAGGGAACTAAGATCCTGCCAGCCTCAAGGTGTGGCAAAAAAATTTTTTTTTTAAATGCATGAATTTTAGGTAATTTTAGCTTGAGCATCTCAACTCTTAAAACATGTGGACGCATAGATGAGAGGGTGACAGCTTTTTAAACGGGATAATTGTATTTGGTACTAAGGAAAGAATTACCTGGGTTTATCTTAACATTTGAGAAGAGAAACTGACTCAAATTATTTTGTTGCATTGTCCCCACTTTTATGATTAAATCTTGACGTTAATAAAACTCCAACATTATAGGAATATTTTGGACCCCGCATACATCATAGAACCATCACAAAAATTTTAATAGAAAGGTGCTTTAGAAACCATTCTGTCCCTTCCATACAAAGACATGGAGGCCAGAAAGAATAAATGACTTAGTCATACTTAGAAAAAAAGTCAGTTGTTAGTGCTAAGTGTGCTGTAAACAACTACAAGTAGTTTTAATATTACAGCCTCATTATTGGTTAATTATCTCACAAGTGAGGTTATATTTATAGCCCAGCTTTAGTTTCCAGTCATAGCTTTTTCAGTTCTATTCTTGCCTCATATAGAAAGAGCCCCTTAAATGTACAGGTTGATTAAGACTCACATAAATGACAGTGCCTTTTTTTGTTGTGATTTTACCTCCTTTCTTCAGACAAAAGTCTCTCATGGATGCCATGGGATGCTGTGCACGCAGATGCATTGAGAAGCGTACTCTTGTTTTACCCAATAATTATGAGCTCATTAAGGACGGGGGCTTATTTCAAGGAAATAAACAGAGCATGCATTATGGAACAATAACCAAACACACAGGTAAGTAACCTTCCCTGATTGTGCACAAAACATAGAAGAAACAAACAGGGGGTGAGTGGGTTGGGAGCCACCGTAAGTGAGTCCCAAGTTGCCCATAATGTCAGAAAGGTCACCAGGTTCGGGGAGGGGGTGTTCATGCCTGCATGCATTCTTTCTGTAAGCAAAAATTTGATTAATAAAACACATTTGACATATTCTCTCTCCTACAAATCCTTCCAGAGAGTGAAATTCAAATTACAAAGAATTATTATTATTTTTTTTCCTTAAATATTATAAAGAGTTGCCACTATAGAAATGGGAGGTGACAAGATGGCCTTTGATCTATAAGTCCATCCACTGAAAAGAAAAATGTCCAGGTAGGAGGCATTGAAGGTGTATGGGTCCTTTGTTACTTAGGGTATGTTTCACTCCAAACGAAACAAAGTGCTCAGGCCCATACACTGCTTGAGTGGCCCTCGCAGACGGCCAATTAGCATCAGTGCCCAGTGGCAGCCCAGCTCCAGCACAGCCTGGAGATGCTCACCCATTACACTCAGCAGGAAGTTGTGTTGCTCTAAAACCACAAGCCACTGCTTTGATGGTTCAGGAGACCTTGGCCTTTTAAACGTATAAACAACCTTTCTTTTCTAATCTGGGCCATTAGAGGGAAATGCTGTGAGAGCCTGTATTCTGAAATAACCAGGTTTGCTCAGTCAGGACAGTTTTCAATCTTGCTGCCTGTGACAGAAGAATAGCCTTCAACTAAAAATAACATGGGTGAGACTGTGCCTTGGGCACCTACTGAGGCCCAAAGGGTTGTAGATTAATTTGAAAGCAACCAAAAGTGGATTTTCTCTCTGCTTTGGCCCTTTGGTGGGTGTTGTAATCACGGGGAAAATTAATCTGTCTAATGAGCTATCGGCACAGAAAGAAAAGCTCTGCTGTATATAGAAAATAAATAAAATTCAAAAATTCAAAGAAAAAAAAAAGGAAAAGAAACTGTTCAAGACTCACACACGCATCAGGAACCCTATGGCTTTTGTTTTCCAGGCTGTAATAAGCATTTCTCTATTGATTCTGTGCAGGTCCTTAGTAAGAGTTCTCTCCTGTCTGCAAAGTATTTATTTGCAATCAAGCCCCATAATTAAAATAAATTAATAAATGCAGATTAGGTTTCAGTTCTTTGGAAGGTGTTCATAAAAGTAAAGACAGCTAATAAGAGTTATATTCTGATACCTTCGGACACAGATTTCTTACAGTGAATGAAGTTGCAATTCTCAGACTCATTTGATTGCTTTGGGGGCCATGGGTTGAACTGATAGACAGTCGTCCAAATATTCAAACAATTCTCTGAACCTTCTGAAACCCCCTGAAACTTAAGATGTTAAAACTATATTTCCAAAATTAGAGCTCTTGTATAACTCTCCTATCACCCCCAGGAGTTCCACTTTCTCATGTTTGCATTTGCCAGACCTCTGCTTTGTGTACGTTAAAAAATGAAAAGAAAAAAAAAATGCTATGTTGTGTCCTTCTAAAAACAAAATAAAGCATAACCCCAAACCTGACTTTTAAGCTCTAAAGAGGGAAAGACAGAACAAGAGTCTGCAAAAGAATATCTTCTCCTTTGGGCTAAATATGAGATTTCAGGTCCATAATTCAAAGCAAAATCTTTCCTGGCAGAACAGAGGTAGAAGGAGAGCATGGCCCTGTGTTTTAGGGCCAAGGAACCATTGTGAATGAATCTACAGCAAAAAGCACCCCTCTGTCCAGGGCCAAAATTGACTAGGTGCAAACAAAGAAGTTTTATAGCTTTACTGTTGTTGGTCACTTAGTACTGTTTATTTCATTGGTTAGTTTCCTGTGTAGGAGCTATTTATTTCCCTCCAAGAAATATGTCAAAAGAATCTGGGATTTCGGAGGGGATATAATTTGTTTTATGACACAAAATATACAATTTCAGATGGTTAGAAATGTAAAGATGCTCAATGAGACTCTGAGGACTCATCAATTTATGATGCAAGAAAGTGTTACCCAAAGACTTAGAAATAAAATTGCCTAAGTAACTAACGGCTGAATATAGACCTTTATTTTGCTTAAACCATCGTTGAAAATCTTTCATAAATAAGAACAATATAATGAATATGTCTTCATCATCTGTGTGTATGTGGAGTTTAATACAGTACTGGCAAATTGTAGGAGCTTATCGGTTACGTAATGAAATTTTTCTGAATCAACATTTGTGAAATGTCTCAACATACATCATATTGACTTAAATTTGCATTTTCATGTGCAACAAAAGATTGTATATCTAATATTTCATTTTTCTATGTCATTGTTTATTCTTTTTTTTTTTGCGGTACACGGGCCTCTCACTGTTGTGGCCTCTCCCGTTGCAGAGCACAGGCTCCGGACGCGCAGGCTCAGCGGCCATGGCTCACGGGCCCAGCCGCTCCGCGGCATGTGGGATCCTCCCGGACCGGGGCACGAACCCACGTCCCCTGCATCGGCAGGCGGACTCCCAACCACTGCACCACCAGGGAAGCCCCTCATCGTTTATTCTTATAACGACCCCTGTAAGTAGGAAGGAAAGTTTTGCTTTCCTATATTGGATCAGAGTTGATCACATCTAATCATATACATAGCAATTTATGCTGACTTTATATTGATAAGACATTCAACATTGGTTTGTTTTATTATTTCCATTTTCCTCTTAAATTTGCTCTAAGGAAACACAGGCCAGTTAATAGACAATCTTCACACTTTCCTCTAGTTAATTGAGAGTTTACTGTGCAACACACACACCCTCTGCACCTGTCTACAATAGTAATCCTCAAGCTTTTTTATCTCAGATCCCCTTACCACCCTTAAGGATTCTTGAAGACCACGATCAGCTTGAGTTTATGAGGGTTATACCAAACAATATTTACAATATTAGAAATTAAATCTGAGAAATTTAAAAAGTTATATTAATGCATTTAAAATAAGATGATAAATGCATGAACATACTTTTTATGAAAAATAATTATTTTTCAAAACAAAAAAGAATTAGGGAGAAGAGTGACAGTGTTTTATATTTTTGCAATGTCTGGCTTAATAGAAGACATCATAGCTTTCATACCTACTTCTTCATTCAATCTGTTGTCATATGTTGTTTTGTTTAAAGCATATGAAAAATCCAGTTTCACCTATATATATGTAATTTCAAAAAGGAGGCACATTTAATGACCTACTAAAAATCTTTATGGAAATTTTTCTTAGATATTGCATTAAAACTTGACAAATGGTAGTTTCTTAAATGTTAATTGCAAAGTAGATCTGAAACCCAGATCTACTGCCCTCACTTACATTAAAATCCAGTGTTCTGTCTCACACTTTGAAGGAACCTTTAAACTCACACATGATTTTGCAACATCAAGCATTGGTAATTTGGAAAATATTTGATTGCTAAGTTCTGCAGATCTTCCAAATGTTGACATAGTTCACTATTTAATATTTTGAAATTACAGTTGCTAAATTTGCCACTGATCTCATCAGAATGGTCTTTAAATATTGGGAAGCTGTCAAGCTCACAGTGGCAGACACACATTTTTCGAAATTCTAATTTTCCCTTGGAAGCTTTTGTCATTGGCCGCAAATCCTGTCAGCTGTTTTCTTGAAGTAACAGCCTCACTTCTTTTTTCTCTCCCCCAAAATGTCAGCCAAATATCCAAATTAAATGTGAGGCAATTGATGTGTTAATCAACTTGATGGGGGAAACCTTTCACAATGTATACATATATCAAATCATCACATTTTACACTTTAAATATCTTACAATTTTATATGTCAGTTATACTTCAATAAAGCAGAAAAGAATTCTATCTCAAAAAAAAAAAACCACCATAGTTTGTCAGTCATTCTTTCAAGTAAGGTGGTGTTTCATGAAAAAAATTGCTAGTTCAGCTCCCAACTCAATCACTCAAGTGCTTTTCCTGGAAAAAGAAGTCATTCTGTGTTAGGCAGCACATGTGCTTTATGAGTACTTTCCATTTGGTCATATGGAATGTTGCAAAGACATGTACTCAAAGGTTGAGATTTAATAAAATGTATAGTTTTCACTACTTCATCAAGGGCATTCTTAGAGGAAACTGGCTTTTTACATCCCTGTGAGTCTGTGCTGGTGGAAATGCAATGAATACTAGTGCAGTTTGGTGCTGCTGCCCTGATTTATGCTTCGGTGCCAGCAGGGTCATAACTCCCTTCCCCTGCATTGCTTTTGCATCATCATTGCAAATGTCAACACAGTGAAAAAGACAAAGAGGTTGTATTATTATGAGGATAGTTTTGACCTCATGAAACCACTGAAAGAGTTCCACAGACCACACTCTAAGAACCACTGGTCTACAAAAACAAAAATGTCTTTATGAAGGAAACATAATGTAGTTGAAAGAATTTGGAATCATAATGACCCGAATTTGAGTCCTAGCAGCATTTCTGACTAGTTAGGTTATTTAGGGAATGTTTCTTCACTGTTCTGGGACTTAGTTATTTCATCTGTCAAATGAAATCACGAATGTAACCGATAGAAGTGTTGGCAAACTATTGCCCGTGGGCCAAACCTCCTCTACTACTTTTTAAAATTTAGTCTCAGAGGCACTGATTTAATCTGGATTTATTGTGAGCTCTCATGATTGTCGGTACAATGTAATTTACAAACATAGGTGCATAAACCCGTGCTAGACAATCGAAAGAGAAATAAGGAAAGAAAAAGAAAGAAAGAAAGAAAGAAAGGAAGGAAGAAAGGAAGGAAGGAAGAAAAGAAAAGAAAGGAGGGAGGGAAGAAGGAAGGGAGAAAAAGAAAAAGGAAGGAAGGAATAAATTAGACATTCTAACCTCTAGAGTTATGCAGTACAGCATGGTATATGGTAGTCACTAGTCACCTGTAGCTATTGAACAATTGAAATGTGGCTAGTCCAAAGTGACACGCACTCTACCAGAGAATCTTACATTTCCGTACAGGTCTGTGTTGCTGTTTACCACAACTGCATTTCAACTTGAAGGATTCTCTTTAGTATTTCTTGTAGAACAGGTCTAGTGATAATGGACTCCCTCAGCTTTTGTTTATCTTGGAAAGTCTTAACTTCTCCTTTATTTTTAAGGACAATTTTGCCAGATACAGTTTTCTTAGTTGACAGCATTTTTTTTTTTCTTTCAGCACTTTGAATATATTATTCCATTCCCTTCTGGCCTGCAAGGTTTCTGCTGATAAATTCCCTGATAGTCTTATGGGGGCTCCCTTGCACGTGATGAATCACTTTTCTCTTGCGGCTTTCAAGATTCTTTCTTTGACTTTGACTTTACACAGTTTGATTATACTGTCTCAGTGTGATCCTCTTTGGATTTTTCCTTGTCTATTTCTTTGAGCTTTATTGAATCTCTATGTCCTTTTCATTCCCCAGATTTGGGAAGTCTGGGGCCATTATTTCTTCAAATAAGCTCTCTGCCCCTTTCTCTTCCTCTTCTTCTGGAATCCTCATAATGTATGTTAGGCCCACTTGATAACGTCACATAAGTCTCATAGGTCTTTTTACTTTTATTTTTTTTCTTTTTGCTCCTCTCTCTGGATGATTTCAAATAACCTATCTTCAAGTTCACTGATTCTTTCTTCTTCCTACCAAGTTTGTGGTTGAACCTCTAATGAGTTTTTCATTCTGTTATTGTACTAATTACCGCAGGATTTCTGTTTAGTTCTTTATACAGTGTCCATCTCTTTGTTGATACTCTCATTTTATTCATTCATTGTTTCCTGATTTTGTTTCATTGTCTGTCTGTTGCTCTCTTTTAGCTCATTGAACATCTTTACTTTAAATTCTTTGTCAGGTATGTCATGGATCTGATTTTTTAGAGTCAGTTTCTGGAGTTTTATTTTGTTCCTTTCATTAGGTCAGGCTAACCTATTTCTTTCTATGCCTTGTGATCTTTTGTTGGGATTTGGGAATTTAAAAAAAAATTCTTTGTGCGGGGAAAAATAATTTTTCACTTATCAACCCAGCTGGAGGTTCTAGGACCTCTCAAGCCTCTTCTCACATCTTGCTCCCCCTGGTATCTGCTTGAGGAACAGCAATTCTAATGTGCTGCATGCTTACCTCTGCTTTCAGCAGCTCCCAAACTCTGGCACTGGTTCCGTCAGTGTTCTGAGCCAGGTGAGACAGAAACCAGTCCCTCAGGCAGCCCCCAGACAAGCATAATGTTGGATACGAGGTCCATTATTTTGTCTCCATCCCAAGGAAGGAGCCCCCTACAAGGGGTTTCCTGTAAGCTGCCCTGCATTAGGCTGCTAGGGGGAGGGGAACACACATATAACAAATGATGCAAATTTTCCTATCCCTTTCACTGGAATCCCCTCTTGATTTTATAATGGCCTGGGTGCTATAGCTTCTCAACTTGTCTCTACAGTTCTCACAGAGGTATTCTAGCTTATATATTGTCATTAATTGAGGTCCTGTAGCTTCACATTCTGCCATCTTGCTGATGTCATCCCACCTTCTACTTAATTTTGTAAATAAATTTTTATTGTAATATAACCATATTCGTTCATTTTTGTATTATCTCTGGCTGTTTTTGGTATTACAAATGAAGAGTTGGGAGTTGTGACAAAGACTGTCTGTCCCCCTAAATATCTAGCTCTTCACAGAAGAGGTTTGCAATACTTGAAGAATGATGTAGACTTCCCATTCCTTCCAAAGTCAAAGCCAAAGACTTTTCTATTCACCACTAGCCCTCTGAAGCCTGGTTTATGTCATGTTTCTGCCAGTATCCCTTATTGTCCTCTGATTGACTCTGACCACACCTGACCACACAGGTGTTCTTGTTGTTCTTCAAACTCCAGGCACACTTCTACCTCAGGCCCTCGGCACATGCCGTCCTACTGCCTGGAATGCCCTACCAACAAATATCCATGTGGCTAGCTCCAGTGCCTCCAGATCTTTACTCAAAAGTTATCTTCTCAGTGACTAGCTATCAAATCCAGAATTCTAACTCCCACTATTAACATTTCATGCCCTCCCCCTGCTTTATTTTCCCCTTTAACATTATTTATTAATTATTTACCATCCCCCTTTTAAAACCTTCTATCCCCTTTAAAGAATGTAATCAAGACATTCACATGTTTTATTTACTACAGTATCCCTAACACCTAAAGCAGTGTTTGGTATACAATAGGTGCTACAAAAATGTTGATTTAATAAACGAATGAATTTGAGACTACTCATGTTATTAAAGGGACTGAGAAAATTAGGTTACTTATTACTATATCGTTGAATTCAGTATGCCTTAGCTGTAAACAGGTTCTAGTATATGTTGGAGCAGTTAAGAGCCCAGGAAAAACACAAACTCAAATTTAAGCTCTAGCTGGTTTAGAACTAAAAGTATCTATTTAATCTACTCACAATTTCACGAAAGTTCCAAATCAGGTCATCACAGCCCTATACAAAAAGGGAAAATTTATTTGGGTTTCTCTTTCCATTCACCCCAAAAATAAGAGTTTAACATACGAGACTATAATAAACACCAAAGCAAGGGCTGTAATTTAATTATATTATATATTTTGGATATTACATCTATTTTGTATTCTGCACTTCTTAATGCCATCTTTGGCATCTGAAATGGTCAGATTTGTTAGGATTTCTGAGAGAGGTTCAACAAAGCCATGTGCATTCAATCCTTTTTTCTCAAAATATCACAGTGTTCACAGCTGAGCTCCAACTATACATCCTGCAATCCATTTACCTCAGACCTCATAGGGCCCACTATGTTGTGTAAGGCTTCTCTTACAATCCAGCCATTAAACTTCAATAGGTTTTTCCTTTCTTTTTTAATTATATGTCACAAGTTCAATTTCGCTTTAATTTTTTATGCATGTTGCATTCTGTAGGAGCACACTCATTTCTAAGATGTGTCTATCTTCTCTTTTTATGAAGAGAGCATATTTTTATCAAGGAGAAAAAGTATTCAAAATTGCACTTGGCATTTGGAGCACAGCAAAAGGTAGCAGTAGTGCTGTTTTATTGTACAACAATCATGTAAACTCCAGCTGTCAAGTCGTCTGATCAGTTCTTCAATAGGAAAAAGGGGCTCAGCTAAATCCTGCCCACATGCTGATGTACACCCGCCTCATAACTGTGTTTTTCCCTCTTTATGAATTTCATTTACAATTATTCTGGGACTTTCAAGGAATTTCTCGAAAGAAAGACGTGCCTAGAATTGCTAAGTAATATTATTTTCTGTTGGGGGTGTGGAGAAAACACAATCTGTTTTAGACCGAAGCAAAGTGATGAAACTGATCTGCTGTCCTTGCGGTAGTTTCCCAACTTAGTCCACAAATGTCTTCTGTTTCTTTGAATCCTTGCAATGTAGATCCGTTAGAGACTGACCCTCAGACATCAACAGACTACTTAAAAATAAACATCTTAAAGCACTGAGGAAAAAAAAAAAGACATCAACAGAATATTGCTGGCAAACAGACTTAGAGGACAAGACCTGTGGGAATTAATTATTAAAGAAATCCTCATTAAGTAAAAAACGGAGACATGGAACTCAAGTAACTGGCTCAGGATCCCCCAGAATTTGCTGTGTATTGTTCCAGACCTTGAGAATTATATTTCAAGTCCAGTTCCTTGGATTACACACACACACACACACACACACACACACACACACACACACACGCCTGTGTGCACACACATGCACACACACATGACAGAAATATCTTTGTTACTGAGAAATGAAAGCTGAACTGAAATAAAAGTATTATTGTTACTGCTGCCATTCCTATTGCTCTTGCTGTTAAATGTTATCATTATGAAGGGGTAACTGTTCTGGAAAAGAAGAATCCTCATGACCCCCAAAGGTTTACAGCATCTTGAGAGCAAAGACTCAGTCTTCCTTACTTTTGTATACAAAGAGACCACCAGATATGACACAGAGTATGTTGTGAATAATGTGAGTGAGCGGTGGGTCTTAGCCATTAAAAACTTTTAACTTAGAAGAAAAGGCTGATTTAGTTGACATAATTGGAATTCAGTAGAGATATTTTACTTTTTACCCTATCATGGATTTGTATTCAGTGAACTGAGTAACGTACTAATAGTTTGGGAGATTTTTATTAATTTATCACCAACAAAATCAGGACATTTTCTGTGGATTTTGTAGTTTCTAACCTTTGGCAGCCAACTAAGCCGTTGCCTTGCCTCAAATTATGAGTGGTTTTATAAGTAAAGTAGTTATGTGATTATTTTACCAATATCCATTAAACGAGGCTCAGTAAGACAGTAAAGTAGTCTTTTTACTTTTCATTTTTCTCCCTAAAGGAAACAGTGATAATTTTGTATGAGCCAAAATCATGCAAACGTAACCTGTCGATAAAGAAATCCATGTCGATGCAAGAAGGGACATTAGGTAGTGATGAATCAGCAAAGGAAAGGTACTGAATATATTACTTGGACCCCTCCTTTCAAAGAATTCTTCAGACTAACCACACATTTAAAAACCAGTGTGACTTAGTTTCATTTGGTTGAAAGAGTTTTACATTTTGGAATCTGATTAAAGCAGTGAGACTGACTCCACAAAAATCTGTCATGTTTTCATTTAGATACATAAGTTTGTATGTAATATTCCTATCCCCAGATATGCTATGCTGGTTTCCAAAGTTACTTATGAAATTGCGTTTTTTGATTCCTAGAAGTTCTACAGTCCACATAATCTAAGTATAAAAGGTTGTCTAAATAAGTAATTGCTGACAGCAAAGAATCTCAAAATTTTGGCACTAATTTTTATGGTTCAAATTGTATTTTATCGATAGCCATCTGAACTATGAGATTTTCAAGTAATACTCTCTGAGATACCCCTAGGATATAGGAACTATAAAATCATCGCATGTTACTTACTTAACTCTTGTATGATGTCCAGTTTTTTGTCATAATTGCATACTCATCACATGTACCTTTGTTTCATAATTTATAGAGTTTACCACTGTATGAAACATGTTTCATCATATAAAAGTAGCCATAAGGTAGGTTGTGCTATAGCTAGATTATCTTTTCTCTTTTAACATATTGTTTTCAGGAAGGCTTCCGTTTTCTTCTCCTGGCTTCTTCTCCCAAATAAAATTGACTTGGAGTTTATTCATGGCATTCTGTCCTGAATATATCGTGGCCATGGCCTACAGAAAGCTACGGCTGTGTGGCAGCTATCCAACAAAGCCCTAAGAAACTCTGGGTGTCTTAAAACACACACCAACCCACACCAGCTTCCCATTCCATCCAGGTGTAGTCAGTGGGCAGGTAGGCAAATCAGGTTTGGGGTTGTGAAGGGCATTAAAGGTCCCAGTGCTTGAGGCAGAGCTGTCTTCCTACCATTTTTTCCTTAGTATCTTTTTAATCTCAAATCCATCAGTGCCTAGGGCCTCCCTCCATGGGGGACACTTGTGGAGCATGGTAGATTTCCACTGCTACAGAAGACCATTGGGGAAGATACACACGACCCAGAGAAAAGGCTCACAGAGGCAGGGCTGCTGACCACCACCCCACCCCACCCGCAGGAAGAGGAAGCCACTTTCATCATGCACATCTTTGATAGTCACATTATAACAGTTCTGGCTGGAGCGGCAGACGCAACCAAATCACCAGCCACTAGAACAATTTCTTATTCAACGCCACACACAAACACGGTCTGAAAGAGCCTCGGATAATGCAGAAGGGCAAGGAAGGATGCAGAGGCCCATGAGAGCAGGATCCTTCCTAGTTTCTGCAAGCTTCTAGAATTATCTGCCTCCATCCAGACAAGCCAGATATATTTTTATGACTCCTTCGTCATTATGGAGCTGTATTTGCTGTTTTGAGAGTTGGAAGGACTCTGGGGTTTGGATTCGATTGAAATGCAGGCTCAAGTCAGCTGATCATTTTCTCATGGACAAGATGAGGATGGTGAAAACAAATCAGGGAAGTGGCACTTCCCTGAGATTATTAGTAATTCACGTTTAGCTCCCGGCACAGAGTCTGGCGTCTGGTAGGTAGTGCCTGCCACTTCTCCTTCTCCTCTGTCCTTACAGCCAAGACTGTCACTTCCACTACTGATCATATTATCAAAATGACACAGGTCATACAGGTTACACTTGAAAAAACACATTTGACCCTAAATATTTAAAAGCTGTAGCAGCAACTCAGAAAGGATCAGCAAAGGTACACTTGGCATGTTTCAGTTTGCAGATGGGGTCTGAAATCAACACTTAGCAAAGTGACAGAATGGAACAGCCTACTTAGATGTCTGGGTGGGAGGGATGGATGCCCCTGTCTCACTTGTGTAATCACTTGGTGTGAGGTCTGCAAACTAAAGCTCTCCTCTCTGAACCTTACCAATGGAACATTCCCGAATAAAGAGGTTTGGTTTCATTCCAGCAGGAACAACCGAGAAACAGCTTCGGTAGAAAGTCACTGAGATGAATGCACACAGATCAGTTTGGATTAATTTCTGGGGAAATGGAGGGAACTGCATCTAGTCATCGTCCAGAAGGTTAAAGGTTGCTTCTCTGTTAGAGGTTATCCTAGGTAAAGATCAGTCTGATTTATATCCAGCCTCAAATTTATCTATCTTGTCAGTCAGTGGTCCTGCTGCCCCAGGGTACATGGAATACAGATGTTGTATATAAACCAACGGGGAAAACCAGGATGTAACAAAGCAGAAATTCCAGCGTAAACGAGTTTGTAAGACCTGTGAGCAATTATACGTGGTCACATTGTGGAAAATATATAAGAATTATAGTATTTTACTGAAAAGTACATCATTTTGTGCTCCAAGTCAGCAAAAATAAACCTATTTTAAAATATCCTTATGGGTCTAAATCATAGACCTAACATAATATATTTCCATTTATATCCATCTCATTATAAATCAGTTTAATCTATAAAATATTCTGTTTTTTGTATTTTTAAAATATTCAGGATGATTCCATTACGTTTAGTATATAATCTATTCTTTAAATTCCTGTAGCTTTAATATTTGCAAATTCATTTCTATCTGGTTATCCATTTACTTTGAAAGGAGAGTCCTTTGAAATGTGTAGGACAGGTAGTTACTTTCTCTGTTTGCAGAAGAAGAAACAGCCTCTTGGAGATTGGGTCAGTTGCTAAAGCTCACTAACAACCTGGGCTGGTAGGGTCTAAACACAGCCGTTAGGACTCCCCACTCAGCAGACTTTTCACTCTACCCCTTGCCTTCCCAGACACTCTAGACAACCCAAGGTAAGTTCTGGAAACGGATTGTTAATATGCACTGAGGGTAGGGTAGTCATTTACCACACCTTTGGATTTGATACTCCAACGTGGCGGCAATCCAAAAGAGACGTCTTTAATGGCCCCATCTCCGTAAGAGCAGTGCACACCTCTCCTCTTCAAACACAGAAACACATACACGTTGGACATCAGTAAGTGAACAATTGACATAGACCCTGCCTGACTTGACTTTCAGAGGCAGAG
Organism: Monodon monoceros; assembly: GCF_005190385.1. Classification (NCBI taxonomy): domain Eukaryota; kingdom Metazoa; phylum Chordata; class Mammalia; order Artiodactyla; family Monodontidae; genus Monodon; species Monodon monoceros. The sequence goes on from NW_021703778.1 coordinate 9,416,625, forward strand.
CCTGGGCTGCCTCTGCAGAGAACCCAGTGAATAGACTCTAAGTCTGTGCTCAGGAACCAAGGGCCAGCCCTGTCCTGATGCATGTGGCGGTCAGCAGGGACCCAGCAAGCCACTAAACAAGGGGGGGACCAAGGACACTATGCCTCACAGCCTCACTAGCAACCACCGGCTGAGGCATTTACCAAAAATTCTGTCCCAGGGAAGGCTGGGTCTGAAAGTACAGGCTTGAGCCAGGGTGTCCTCTCCTGTCCTTTAGGGTACACAGAGACCAGAACTTAGCTGCCATTCCCAAATTGAAAGATCCCTGATTTGGATCTGTTCTTTTGCATTCAAAATACCTCCCCTGAAGCACCAAGGCCGCATTCCAACACCTCAGCGCCTTCGGTTACATTCCTGGGGGCGGGGCTTGGGCTTCACCAGCCACTTGATTCCTACCAGAGTTCTGTGTTTTCATTATCTGAAGCTGAACAGATTAATATACATTTATGAAATGCATTTGTTTTTTGGAAAATTCTGCTCAAGAGAATTTTAATAATCCCTCTGGATAGTGGCCTAAATAACCAACCCCTGCATCTGTGCCTTGGTGAATATCGGCAAACAGAGCTGTCTCTATTTTGGGGGCTTTCGAGGGACAGCGGCTCAGTGTCATGTTTTTAACTAAACAAGTGACCTTCCCATGCTTTCTTGTGAGGAACATGAATTGCTATACTCCAAGCAGACAGAATGCACTAAAAAGTGGGAATGAATCTTATTGTCAGAACTTGCTAATTTCCAATTGTTTAATAGATGCAGCGAGGTAATGAGATATTTTTACAGGCTTCTACAGAGAACAGGCTTTGTAGGAAGTTTGCACTGGAGTGGGGTGGGAGGTGAGGATGAGAAGAAGGAAAAGGAGAAAATACAAGCAAGGCATCCTTCAAACCTCATTCTGAAATTTCTAGATCACTTCTTTGACAAATTGAAGCTGGGTGAAGTGGAAGAAACAGCATACTGATGTAAACAGATTCTTGCTAATTGGAAGAAAATATCACGAAACCTAATATTTAATATGTGTCATGAGGATAACCACTAAATTTGAATTAGGCATATGGTTCGATAAATCATTTTTTTTTCTGATTTGCGGGATGTGTTACAAGCTTGTGTAAAGGTAAATCACCTTTAGTTATATGCTATATAAATCAGCTTTACTGAAAAGATGCTATTACATTAAGTTGAGACTGTTCCCAAAGTTCACGAACTTTGAATATGAGAAGATTATAAAAGACACATGTCACATTAACTTCAAGCAAAATTACAAAGTTTGGATTTTACTGACTATATTGAGCTTCATTACAATTCCTGAGCTTGATGTGTCATCGCTTCTCAGGGCTTGAAAGATAAGGCTTGGTGGTGAGGATGGAGAGTGGAGAGCATGTGATTCTCTGCTGTGAGACAGGAGTGAGGTTGTCTAGATGCTGGAGCGGCACATCCAGCCCCCTGGACCACCAAGTTCACATCTTCCCCCGCCTCAGTGTTTTCACTTGTGAATGAGAGGACCGGCTTTGCCCATCCTCAGTTTCTCTTCCACTCTACTGTCTATGACTGTGGCTGAACCCACACTGTAGGGGTTGGAAATCCCAGTCTTTGGCAGCTCATCTCATTTGTATCACGTAACAGATTTGATTCTGATTCTCCTCATTTGGACCCCTGAGCAGGAAATCAAAAAGTATAGGTCAAGATGAAAGATAGCACGCCCTACATTAGTCCTCTGAGTTATTTTTATTATCCAGATAAAAGTGTGGGAAAAATAGGTAATGCAAACTATTTGAACTGTTACTAAAGAGAGGATTATTCATAAAATTTTATTAAATTTTAGTGGAAAACGTCATTTATTATCTCACTCAAAAATCCTTCTATAAGGCTAGACAGAAAATTTCTATTGGTGTTTAAGTTAAGGAAAAACGTTGCTTCTGCAGACAAATGTGCATGCTTTCATCTGTCAGGAAGTAGAATCTGTCCAATATGACATGTTTTCCCTTTCACTTAGCAGCCAGGAAACTGAAAGGTGGCTTCAGAAGTAAACTGTATTCATGGGACCATCTTGAGTATCTAGTCGTATATTTCCTCTCTGCTTCCTTCAAATTGCATTAATATATTTTTGTTCCTAATTGTCCCATTTTTTCTTTATATTTAATTTCATTTATTTCAAATACATTTGGAAGAAGACAAACTCTAGTTGTAATTATCATAAAAATAATATAATTAGTTGAACGAAGTATATAGTCAAAATTTCCAGTAAACTCAAATGATAATATTGATTGATATTTTGAATTCAAAATATCATGTAACTGGAAAACATAACCTGAAAAACATAAATCATCTTTATAAAGATATTTTGCTGCATTTGTCTAAGCCATAATGACCAGAAAGTAGGAACAACAGTGATTCCTAGATCTAAGCCTAAGGCACAAGACACCTTAGGTCACTTTGGAACAGCTGAACTCATGGGAGAGTCAGGAACCCTGAAAGACTGTCCCTCAATTCCAGCCAGGAAAGGCGAAGGGCGAGAGAAACATAGATACTCAGGAACAAATCAGCCCAGGGTCTTGTTGGAAATACAAAAAATGAAAAAATTCTTTTTTTTTTGTTTTTGTTTTTTGAGTTTTCCAGACATCATTGGCCTCACTCAGGATGTGATGTGATTCGGGTTTAGGGAGGTGGGTACCAGGAGTGACAGCAGACCCGCAGAATCGCATGCTGGCATCACAGGTCTGGCAGTAGTAACAGGGCTCCAGTGACTCTTTGTAGGAAAAATATCTTATGGCTGAATAACAGTATAAAGACTAATTTAAGAAAGACTAGAGCTTACAAGATGAGGAACAATGATTGAAACCCAGGGGAAAAAGAATATGAACAAAAAGCATATACCAGCTTGGGCCCCGTCTTCTGAGAACAAACCATTTCCTGAACAATTTGCTGTTCTCTGAACTGAAATACAAATCTGGCCTAGAAATAGTTTAAGAAAGTGCAAGTAGTATATAGAGTATACAGTAGTCTCTAAAAATTGTCTCCCTGGATCCATGTACAAAGCTCTTGTAAATGAATCTTTCTAAAATTCAATTCCAATGAACATTAGAAGATTTTGAAGCATTTTATTAGATATTATAGGAAGAAAGAAAGACACAGCTTCTGAGCCCCAATACCTAATCCAATTTCTAGTCATTGCTTCATGCCTGTCCAAACTCCTGGACCAGTCACAAGGGCTTCCTTTCTTTCTTTTCTTTTCTTTCTCTCTTTTCCTTATTCTCTCTCTCCTTCCTCCCTTCCTTCCTCCCCCGCCCCCCTCCCCTTCCTTGCTTCTTTCCTCTTTTTCTTAATTTGTTTAGGTTTTACTCCTTCCAGTTTAAGGCTTGCCTTAAATGCCTGGTGCTTTGGGCTGGCATTTCATATTTAAGAGTGAGGCAGCAAGAGCTGGTCAGAAGCCCTGAGCCTGCAACTGGAAATTGTTGGATGAGAGCTACTGTAGGGGAGCCCAGCAGGACATCGGCCTTTTCCCTGAGGGGAACCCCAGATACCTACATTGAGAGCTCATTTGTTTGTTTGCTTAACCACACAGTTTCTCCAGGGTGGGCTTTTCCAGGTTTCTATGGGGGAGAGGTTTTAAGTCTGGGGGAGGAAAGGGAGTAACTCTTACTAATGCCTCTTGAAATGATGACTCTTCCAGAGGTTCTGTGGAACAGATTGACTCAAATTATAATGTTTGAGAAATTAATGTATAATTTCGACTGCTTTGCTAAATCGTGCATCTCTCCTCCACCTCTGTCCAAAATTAGGGTAAAGGTGTTGCTTGCTGAAATCTCCCCATTGTCTTTATGGGTGAATAGATTTTTGGAAAAATTCCTTTGCTGTCATTTTATTTACGCTTTGGTAGGAAGACAAGATTGGCACACGTCAATACCCCACGTTTAACCAGAACTCTGTTTAAATTTGACCTGGTTTAGAGTCTAGCAATATTATGGTGTTAATATAGTCAACCTCTCAAGAGAATGCAGCATTCATGGATATTAGTGTTGCGGGTAATAAAGATGAACCTTAAAGAAGAGATGTGTGTAAATTGAATATCTATCTTCATGAATGTTGAGCATAAAATATTTTATTTATGTAAATTCAGAGTATAAAATATGTGCTCTCTTTTCATCCATTTCTGATTTCAAATGTTATTATCTCGATTATCTAGAGGTTGAACGGAGAGGGAGAGGTGTGTATGTTGTGTATCTCCCTGCTGCTGAGATTTTTGAAACGTGGGAGAGTTATTCCTAAAGGACATGAATAAAAATGTAGAGAGGTGAAGACATGCTTGTCATGGCTGTCAGTTCCTGATTGGTAGATGAGAAATATAGCCTAAAATTACGTTGTTTGGAAACTCACTTCTCTCTCCCAGCTAAGCTGAAAATGATGGGCTGAAATAGAATAGAAATAGTAAATGGTGCCAAGGATGAACTTGGAACTGCAAAGCTTCCCCAAGTGGATTGTGCAGCTGTTTCTCTCCAAACCCCCAATACAGAGAGCCCTGCGTCCATAACTGTGTACACAGAGAACACTGGATGTGTCATTCTGTACATGAA
>NW_021703778.1:9421238-9450443 GCF_005190385.1 Monodon monoceros
CACAGAGAACACTGGATGTGTCATTCTGTACATGAAGGATAACTGGGTATGTCACCATGTACACAGAGAGCCCTGCGTCCATAACTGTGTACACAGAGAACACTGGTGTGTAATTATGTTTGCAATTGGCTCCTTTTCTCTTTGTTCTTTTTCTTGGCTTCAGACTGTTTGAGAGTTAGGATGTCTTCAGTCTTTTATTTACTTATGATGTTCAAAATTGGCAGAGTTTGTAGATTCAGGACTATAGAACAAACCCTAGATTAACTGAGCTGTTGAACGACCTTTTGTGAGAATATAAAGGGTTCTATTCCGCCCATCAAAACAGATATTAAGTACCTTCCACGCATTAAAGTATGCCAACATCTTTCTGTAAGGAAGCACATTTAGGAATCAAATCCACTGATCCTCTTGTTACAAAAGCCGTGTTCACCCCCTGACAAGATATTTTGATGTCGGTAATATTTAAAGCAGTTTTTAAAAAGCAGGTTCGGGCTTCCCTGGTGGCCCAGTGGTTGAAAATCCGCCTGCCGATCCAGGGGACACGGGTTCGTGCCCCGGTCCGGGAAGATCCCACTATGCCGCGGAGCGGCTGGGCCCGTGAGCCATGGCCGCTGAGCCTGCACGTCCAGAGCCTGTGCTCCGCAACGGGAGAGGCCACAACAGTGAGACGCCCGCATACCGCAAAAAAAATAAATAAATAAAAATAAAAAAGCAGGTTCTTTTTCTCAAAAAAGAATCCAATTAAAGTGCAGGGTGAATTTAAAGATAAATAAACATCCAAGATACATCTCTATAATAATGGGGCTGTCCTCTCAGGACTAAATAACCATCAGTTCAGATAACTGAAAACTATGTACAAACCAGAGTGAGTGGAGAAAATTGTTACTCTCCCAGACTGTGGTCTTAGAGCTTGTGGCAAGATAAAACCTGAAGTTTAATTTTTAAATGGACATTTTTTTTTAGTCCATATAAACAGAAAATGTTTCGTTTTAATGTTGAAATATATCACACAAGCTGTCCTGAAAGGCTAGTTTCCTTTCAGGCCAGAACATTCTGAGGCTGTTTTGCAAATGATACCAGTCCCTACAGTTCAAGTGGCCCTGCAATGTAAGAGATTGGAAATTTTTCTTCAAGTCTTTCAGGCAAGCTGATCCTTAAATTCCATATAATCTAGGAGCTATGTTCTTGCAGTTAAAGGAGAAGGTTGCCTTTTCTGAAATATTTCCATAGGCATTCGTAAAGTTCAGGCTTACATGACATTTTTTCTTTTATACTACTGTCATAGTTTTTTTTTTTTTAAATCAAACAGCCTAGGTCAGTGAAAAGAAACAAAAATCTGAAAACTCTGATCCAATGTTTATACCTTCTGCCTTGAAATATTTTCATCATAAATTCAGCTACATTTTGATCAAATAACTGTGGGAAAATATCAGGGGATATATAAGAAAAATATTTAAATGGAAAATAACTTTTAAAACAAATATAAATGTGAAAGTCATTTAAGTAGCTAACATCCGACTTTCACCGGCTGGGAAAACACATGAAAATGTTCTTACTTTATCCAAATTAGTTTCCAGAAACCTAGTGATGGAAATTTAAGAACCTGGCACTATTATTCTACAGTTTCAGCTAGCAAATGCCCAAGAGACTTTGGGAACGCTAAGCGTCCACAGGGTTAATTTTATGCTCCAAAGTGTCTTATCCTAGGCCTGAAATGGGCTGTTCTATCAAAGCTCACCCTGGTTATTTTCACTTGTGATTAGACAACTTAAAGGGATAAAAGTAATGGCATTTTATACATATGTCTTTTCAAACATTGAAAGGGTTTCTGAGTGAGTCCAGGGCTTCTTCCAGTTTGTAAACTAAGAAACCTGGGCAAAGTCATAAATCGTCCACTGTAGCCAATGTTCCTTTGAATATATTTGAATTCTGTTTAGCTCAACCAAGTGAAGTGGGCAAAACTCTGTGAAAGAGATGACTATTTAAAACAAGTGTCAACAGTAACAGAGACGTTTGCTGTTTATTTAATTGTGTTGAATAAATGTTACCAAGGCTGCCGGGTAATTGGAGAGAGTGGGAGAGTCAGCTCCATGGAGGACAGCAAAAGTTACCTGCTCTGGACACTCCATCAGGCTCGAGGTCAAATCTCAGCTCTGCTCCTGACAAACTGCATTATCTGGGCGTGTTTCTTAACCTCTCTGCAAGTCCCTATCCTAGAAAATGGGAGATAAACCTAGTACCTCTGGAATGGGGTTACTGATGGAACCAAATGCAATGGTGTAGTTGATGGCTTAGCCCGGATACTGCCAGCATCCTACAGATGTTGGTGTTTAATTATTAATATCACTTTTACATAAACTGAGTATTTATGAATTCATATGGGAGATATGAATTGAACAAGATCCCCTGTCTCAGATCCCCTAAATTCTACCCCTTCCTCCTTAGAGGCCATTGATTGAAACAGGTGTGAAGCTGAATTCTGAACTTGACACCAACAGGGGAACTCCTAAGTGGATAACAAAAAGAGAAGATCGACAAGGATCAGGTTAATCTTGTTGCAATTCAGGAATCGGCTCCGGCTCGGGCCAACACTACGAGTAAGTTGCAGAACAAGCCAAGAGTTGCTTCCCAGTAGCCCATCTCCTTTCAGGAACTCCCAGATCCTTCTTCTCCAACCAGGACCACCCCCAAATCAAAACGTACCCTTTCTTCTTTCCAAATCATGCAGACCTAAATGATTCAGCTAGATTATCAACGAAGGGTCTGTGAGGTTGGAATGAAGCTCCATCCTTCCGGGATTAAGCTCTCTATAACTCCCCCAATTCACCATCTGTTTATTTATTTTTTAATTTTAATAGCATTTTATTATATACCGTGTCTAAACTATTTTAAGGGTTTTTTGGTAGTAAGTCTTCAAAATTTGGTTGCAGTTTACCGTTACAGCATATCCAATTCAGATTCTCAATTTTCATGGAAAATAATTTTTTATTTATTTATTTTTTAGACCGTCACATTCAGTGCTTGCCACTCTCTCAGCCTGTCCTCTTCATTTACCTGCTCTGCAAATTCCTCTTCATCCTTTCAAGACACAATTCGAACTTGACTTTCCCCAGAAGATATTCCAGGGTGACCCCGGCATAGTCAATCAGGTCTTCCTCTGTGTTTTCATAACCCAGTGCTTTGTATTTTAAAATCACACTATTTCTCACCACATCAATTAACCTATGGATTTTCCCATTTGACAGAAGGTCAGGGGCTACTTGAGTCCTTCTTGTAGCTTTCTATGTACGGAGCCCAGGCCTGCAGGACAGCAAGTTCCCAACATGTGCTATGTGGATGAGTGATATTGACGATTCTCTTCTATAATCAATGGAGTTGGCTTTGGACAGAGTGCAACATTCACCCAGCAGCATCTTGTTTTCCCACCATTGCAAGAATGGGCACAATGAACTTGAGATCACCTCGCATCTGGAGCGGAGGTGCCTTTGGTTTCGTCCTGTGGAGGTGCTGGGGAAAGTGTAATGAGAAGAGGGTGTGACGTCCCAGCTCTACCTCCTGGCAGCCCTGAGCTTTGCACACGTTACCTTCTTCACTAATCCTAGTTTCTGTTTCTATAAAAATAGAGATTTGTGAGCTTTTACTGCAATGAAGCCTGAGCAGAGCTGAGCAGAAGTATGGCCCACGATGCACCTGATGGGAACGCTGATGGCCCTTCTGGGAGCTTGGTGGTGGGGCTGGGGGCCTGGCCGGGGTGGGGGGGACGGGGGGCATCATTGTGCACCAGATACAGCACGTGAGACCAGGCTGCACTTGGACTCTGATTAAGGAGAGGCTATTCCCAATCTCCTGATTTGGGGAAATCAAATTCAAAGTTGAATACTTCATTTTACTTAGCAGTGTGTTTGGTTTGGTTTTATTTTATTTAATATCAAAAAGAGGAATCTTTACTTTTTTCTCTGTAAATATATGAATGGGTCTTGGCTAACCAGTTTCGGAAAAGACATAGCACAATAACATCCTTATTTGATCTGATTCTCACCACAGCCTATATTTTTAAACAAGGCAATTAGTATAAGGTTAAATACGATTAGTATGATAAAGAAAAATTACGGAAAAGCTTTCACCATGCAAAAGCAGCCTTTATATTAGTTGTCACAGAATCAAGCAATATTCTTAGCAACAAGCATTTTTTCAGGCTGTGTGCCACACGCAGCTTGGTGAGTTTGTGATTTCTCCTTGAGCTTCTCGGACTAACCCTGAGGTAGGAGATAGATAGGCCCCAGGCTGAGCCGCAGCAACTGGTCTCCTGGGGATGCTTCGAGATGGGATACGAGTAGGAGCACTGGGACCTGACTGGGTGCATTCTTGTGGATTTCCCTCCTGACACATGTGCAGAGAAGCCCCTCAGTCTAGGGGAAGGATAAAAGGAAGGAGAAGACACCAGCTGGAATCCATCTTGGCTGAGAGATGCAGGCGCACATCAGTACCAAATATGGAGATGATTGGCCAGAGACAGCCCAGAAAACTGCCCCCACATAAGCAGCTTAAGCTGCCCTCTAATAAATACTTTCATCTTTTTCACAATCTTGGTCTCTTTGCTGAATTCTTTCTCCGAAGAAGATAAGACCCGAGGTCCTTTTTCCAGCTTTTCACTGCCGGAACCAACTCTACTGTCTTCAGGCACAGACCAACCCTAAAGGATAAAGGTGCTCACAGCAGAGTGTTAAGGTGTGTGTACTGGGCCACATCCTTTGTTTGCACACTGGTCTCTCCCACTGGAGAGTTAATCCTCTTTTGGCCACACAACAGCCGGGGGGCAAAGCTCCTTGGAGTCCTGTACCTAAGAGGCCTGGGCCCTGGCTTCAACCCCCGATGGCCAGCTGGCTCTGTGCTGGTCCACAGCCAGGCAGCACCCCGAGTTCGGTTATGTATCATAAGAAAGTAGCTGGGGGAGGAGACCTGCCTGGTACAGACGGGTTCTCCCCAAGGGAGGAGCTGCTCCAAGTCCGCGCGCTCCTGAAGAAGGTCTGGGAAGGTCATTTTCAAATTACAGGTGAACACTATATGTTCATCTTCATTTACTGCACTAATCGTGATTAAATTATCTGTGGTCAGAATTTATTACCACCCCTGGCAGGGAAAAGCATGCTAAAAATGTGGCAGGGTGTCAATCATCCAACTGTGAAGGTGAAAGTTCCACTTAAAGGTGTCTCTGAAAGCCCATCCAGGGATCCTTCCTCCTTTCCTCCCAGTCGCTAGAAAATGATGATTTTTCCATCTCACGTGGTATGAAAGAACTCCTGCTTCATTCAGCATGAGATTGCTTTAAATACTGTCCTTGGAAATTATTGACATTGAACTTCCTTAAATTGCCTCAGGCTAAAATACCAAATTTTACGCACTGATTAGAATTTTTCATGGAAGTATGTTACTGTTATTTTTTTCTTTTTTTTTTTTTTTTGCCTCAAGCTCTTTTAATGGCCAGTTTCCTGTGAAATTGTTTATTCATGTAGCCAACTGATCAGCACATTTAGGGAGCCCCTGTCATGAACTGGCCACTGTCTGGGCACTAGTTACCTAGAGTAGCTCTTCTCAGACTTCCTTGGGGATCTTGTGAGAACAGATTCTGATTCAGAAAATCAGGTGGTGGCCCAGGATCCCATGCTTCTAAGAGGTGATGCTACCAGTGCAGGCCCACAGACCACCTAACCTGCTACATGAACTTAAGGGAAGATAGCTCCAAAGAGACCCAGTTTCAATTGAACGTTTATAAGAGAGCAAACTCTAAACAGGGTCAGGTTTTCCAATGAAAGTTTGCATTTTCTATGGATATTTAGCTAATTTAATGTAATTATTGGAAAGAAGGCTTGACTACATGAGTGGGCAAGTCTGAAAGGAGTTCTATTTTCAGGCTGCGTAGAATCATTATCTAACTATTAACAAAGGGCAGCCAGGAAAGCCTTCTCTTGGACCACATGAAGTGGTAAGATTTATGTTTTTCGTGCATATGCAGTTGCATTTATTCAACTTCAGTTGCAAACTGACTAAAATTTGAATGGTGCTTAAATCACTGAAATCGTGTTTGCTTTCTAAAAATTGCATACCATTGCTAAAGGATTTTTTTTTTCTGTTGGCATATTAGAAAAACATTATTGTATCTCCAGAACTGCTCTTTGAAAGCACAGATCCACTTACCAGAAGTTCCACAAGAAGGGTTTTCCATTTGGAAGGTGACGTTTGTTAAGCAAAACCCCAGAGAAGATAGCGTGGAATGATTCGATATATTTCTAATTCATCATCTGAATGTCCATGCCTGGAGACAACTTTGTTGGAAATTTTACAATCCTGGAATGAATTCTGAGCAGAGCACCTTTATTTCCAGTGTTTTGGTGGTGCTGCAAAATCACCCAGCTAATCAAGATAGAGCCCTGTGTCACAAAGGCCAATTTCATCTTAGTTTGATGAATTCTGCCTTTTTTTTTTTTTTTTTTTACAACAAATACTCTGTGTTCTAGCTCACTAAAATCAGTGTTTTTCACAGCTCTTATGGGGGAATGTAAAAACTCAAGGAGACACTAGCTTATCTGTCCCTGAGATTAAAAACAGAATGATATCTCCAAGTTTAGATTTTCTCTAAAGTGGTACAATGCTATACTTTTACGTATATACTATAGAATTTTTTCAGTGTAACTTTACATGATTCTCTACACTTGTAACATATACAAGCACATCAAATACGCTCCGATTTCCGGTTTTTTTCAGTACACTTCTTTCAAATGCGATCTAAAATTAAATAGCAACCCCAAATTTGGAACTGTATTTTTAACTATTAAGCCTATAGATGATTACTAAATTTAAAAATTATGCTTCCTCTTCCTTAAATTCTGCCTTGGGGCATCTAGCTGTAGTGTTAAAGCATGCACCCTACAAACGTGTTCTTATTTATCAAGGCGCACCTTTCATCAGCTATCTTCATCTTCGAAGTGATAGAATAAAGGCTGCTTGTTCCCAGGTATCAGGCTTTTGTGAAACCCAACACAATGTAAAGTCATGCTTGCCATTCCCCTACCAAATGCTTATCAAAATTGGCTACTGTCTGAGAGCAATTTTAAAATATGCTAAAAATGATATGTCCACATTTTCCTGTATTCATTCTTGTGAGGGAAAAGTAGCTGTACATTCTTAGCCAGCTTCTTCAATTTTACTGTGTGAATTCTCTTGTGCTGTGGGTTCATTCAAAGCCAGGAGTATCACTTTACACAGTTTCTCATTGTACTCAAGGGAAGTTTATGGAAATGTTACAGAAATAAGCTACGAATGGAAACCTGGCCTTCTGCCAAACTGCATCTCTCCCTCCTGCTCTAACAATATTTCTTTTCCTCTTCAGCTCTTAATGTGTTCTACAGCATGGAGAGCATTTATCTAGGGCTAATTTTAGAAGTACAAGATATAGCAATTACATCCCAAACACTATTAATAACCGATACTTACATCGTGTAGCTGTGTGCCAGGCGTCTTTCTAAATACCTTACCTTTATTAAGTGTAAATGATTTTTTAAATGCCTTACATGGACTAATGCATTGATTCCTCACAATAACCCATGAGGTGGGTACTCTTAGCATACCCATTTTACAAGTGAGGACACTGAAACACCGAGAGGGAAAAGATTCTCCCAGGGTCGCTTAGCCTGTTGGCAACAGACATACAATTGGAGCCCATGTGGTAGCGCACCAGAGTCTAGGCTGCCTCAGTCCCCACCATTACCGTCCTTGGCAATTTCCCTCTGCCCCCAATGAACTTGAATAAATCAGAAGAACTATGGGAACAAAAGGGGGTGGGTGGATCTATTTTACGTTTGAGTTATTTAGGTCTTACACTAAATTTTTAAGCAATTACGATGGAAGTTTTCTTTCCAAGATGGATAAGTGGTTTTTTAAAAAATATTTTTGATTTGTGCCATATGATCAAAATAGCACCTACTACAAAATGGCTTTAGAAATAAAAAAAAAAAAAGGTGTGACATTTATTTAGATAGCCTTCATTTTATAATCACAATGATTTTCTTTCAAGGGTTGGGTTTCATGGGTTGAAATAGACTTTTAAGGAACAAAAATAAAGTAAAATAATATAATATAGAGAAAAAAAGAGTAGAAAGTAAAAATATTTTTCAAAATTCTGATTCACATGAATGTATGACATTGGAGATTCCTGTGTGATACTTACTGTGGTTCACTTCCTTATAAAACTGAGATTGGAAACAGAAATTCTCATGAGATTATTGGGCCTTCCAGGTTTGATACGAAACACAAAAACAGGAATATACCCCCAACATGCTTTTCTCTTATGGGTTTCGTTTAGTTGAACAGAAGATTCACAGCCGAAAATTCCCAAGTAGCACTCCCGGTCCTGACGTCGACTTGCACCTTGGCACTCTGCCAGGCCACTGGGATTTCATTTCCTTCTCCGCAAAATTAGCAGAACACTTACCTACATCCCAGATGTTAGAAGACTTAATTAATGTCAACGTTTGTGTAAAAATGAAATGCTGTTTACCCAATAAATGCCAAGTAATCCAGATTTTTTCCTCCTGCTCTTGGCAGGCGCCAGGGAGTAGAAAAGAAAAAACATTAACTTACTAAAATAGTTGGGGTAATATCAAGGATTCTTGATCCTTTCTTTGCAGTTTATTAAAACCGGGCAATCTGCTCTAGCAACAGTGATCGTCAAAAATTACTTATTAACCCCTCACATGGTAATGATTTTCTGCATACTTTAGCTCACCAAATTTTACATAAATTGCACTAGTTAAAAATTTACAGCTAAAAATGTCAATTATGTAACCTCAATAAAGCTTAAAAAAATATACATCTGTATGTTCATACTGGTCTCCTTACATACTGTGCTGTTAAGGATAAGGCCTTGGGTTCTACCCACGGTGAGCTGGCTGCCCCATCATCTTTTAAGGCCACAGACTGGACATTTACACCATCAACCTGGCACCCTGGAAATGTATGCAGTGAATCCCAGGGGGACTCAAATCAATAGATCAACATGACTGCATCCACATTTCTGAGAAACAACTTAATGCCTCTGTCTTACTGTTGGCTTCACCCTCTTGTACCCACCAACACTTGCGCTCAGTTGCTTGTTCATTCGTATATTTAAATACCCATTTACCGATGGTCTATCATGTGCAAATGAAGCACTAGGAGTGTGCTGGTGGGCAAGACAGAAACAGTCCCTGGTGTTAGGAAACACACTCTGAAACAGAGCTCAGACATGAAGCAAGTGTCTGTAATCAAATGTGAAGTCATCGTGATGGGCAAGTTCCCATTTTATAGAAACCTTGGAGTATCTCTGCAAGGAGGTGACACTTTGGCTGTAATCTGATGTCAGAGAAGAGTGTGGTCCAGGAGAGACCAGCATACACAATGACCATGAAAATGAGCCAGAACACAAATTTCAGTTGCGCTGGGTCTCGCACTGAAGCCATGTGAGGATACAGAAGCAATTTATCCTAAGAGATTGGGACATTATTGAAAGATTTTTGCCAACAGAGCAGTGGGCTTGGGGAAGGGGCTGGACACTCTTCTGCTCCTCTGCGTGGAGCCAGTGGGGAGCTCGCGGTCAGCTGTACTCCTAGTGCCCGAAGTGGTGAAAGGACAGGCTTTGGCCATGGGTGCGGCAGCCTGTCCTAGATGGGCAGGTTCAGTTCAGGTGTTCAGAGGATGGGAAGTCCGTTGTTGCAATACACAGTCTTACCTGAATCTCGGCTTTCATCCGTCGCAGATTTAAACTCCATCCACCTAGCTTTGCTGCCTCTCTCTCACTCTCTCTCTCTTTCCCCATCCCCCCTCCCATCTCTCAAAATGTTTAACTAAGGATGGAGAAAGACATCTTATTTGTTGAGTATCCTAAAATCTCAAAATAGTACTAGGTAGGAATAACTACCTTCAAGCCTTACATATCATTGAAGCAATTTGCTAAACAATTACACACCAAGAAAGGAGATAAACAGAAATGTGAAAACTAATATTGAAAATAGAAGTTGGTGACTGTCCTGCAAGACAACATTTATAACACATAGTTAACACAGGTTGGTATCTGCAATAAAATTCTATTGTGAGATAAATGGACATGTTTGGATTTTGGACCAGACCTGTCCAGTCTCCGAAAAGTGATGAACTCAGCAGTAAACCTCCCAATCTCCAGCCTCACTTGTTTTGCCTTGAATTGTGGAACTCCAGTACCTAAGGGGATCTATCCGCATGTTTCAGATTATTATGAATTTAACAACAGATTTGCAGCTGCTGTTTAATAATTCTTGCAAAACATTTCTATTTTGATCTATGGAACAAAGATTGAGGTAAAAACAAATTACAAATCAAAGAATGCATGGTCAGGTTCAGGCTACAATAACATTTGAGCATCAAAATACATATTAAAGTTTTATGTTACTGCTGATCTTAATACTAGCCAAAGTTTAATTTTTCTTTTTAATGAAGTTAAATAAATTGATAAAATATAACTTCTCCTAGATGTCTTCCTATAAAGTCTAAGTATTCTAACAGGTTCTTAATTAAAGTGCTTTTAATAACTTATTATAAAGATAGGATGCTTCCATTTGGGATAATACAAATTGATTTTATTCTGTAAAAAATCTTTTTTTAAAGAAGTTTGAGTGAGATATTAACCAAACCAGACTGGAAACAGAATTTAAAAACTACAGGAGCTCAAAAAAAGCAAACAAGCTTTAAGACCAGCTTGATTAGTTATCTTAATGAAGCAAAAGCTGTAGGCTCTGTTATTCATATTCTCTACTAAAGGCATCATCAATTATATATATGTTTTTTGTTTTTTTATATATAATATGTAGTTAGGACCTAGGTATCATAATCACTTTTTTTTTTATTGTGAAAGAATTAATTCAACAACAGAAAGGTATGTTGGGATATATGACACGACATAATTCTTTAATTTTAGCAAAATGTATGAACTAAGTTAAGTATGCATCAATATTTTCATACGACTAGGAACTCAGTTTCTCATAATAGCTATAAAATTATAAAGAATTTTCTATCATTTTTAATTGGTACTTAACCATGCAAACCAGGTTTCCTTTTTTAAAAATGTTAATTTTGGCTAAATGTTTGATTATACTGGAGGGTAATATTTCAAGGTTGAAGTTAAATGGCAGTCTCAAAGTCTTCATTACAAGAAAGATAGCTTTACTAATTCGACGACTTAAAGATATCAAAGTGATTTTACCCATTGTGGAACACGCAGATTAGTTACAGGTCGTGTTTGATCTATTCATTTTGGTTACTTTATTCTAAGTTCTTAGATTTACCTCCTCCCTGATCTTTGGTTCCTGGAAAGACTTGACCAATGTAGCAACTAGGCCATTCTTTAAAGCAAGGTACTGTAAGTGCGGGCCCTGACATTGGCATTCCAGTTATTCCTGAGCTCCAGGAACTTAAAATTCAGGCTTTAGAATCACTCAGGTAGACCTTCTTATTTCATGTAAAAGTCTATTCATAAAAATCATTCATTTCTCTCAGAATGTGTGTTGGAATTTTAAAAACATTTTTTAAAAATCAAAATGTATAAGTAACTCTATGTCACATTGACCCAAGTCAACTAATTTCCCTACTTCCTTCGTGTTTGGCTGCAGTAGAGTCTTCTATGTATTTAAAGAGCCTGAGTTTGAAAGTGTCTTAGTTTGCCTCTAGATTAACATGAAAACAACCTATTTAGAAGTGAACAGTCCCAGAAAACTCTTTGGTCATATACAAACTATGAGTTTTATTTAAACTGTAGTGAGTCAGATTACTTTGTATTCAAAATGACATCAACATTTATGAGTATTTTTAGATTGAAAATATTAAAGCTTAAGATAGTAAGCCAATTATAACATTTTAAAATTACTTAATTGTCAATTATTCAACTTCAGCACTGGGCATGACTTAAGGGCATTTTAATGATATAAACCAGATACTTGTATTTTTCCATAAAAGTTGGTTTCAAATACCTTTATAGCATAAAAGGCAACCAAGCATTGAGAATAGCATAATGCCACTGGAATAAGTGAAAGAAAACACAGTTTAATTGGAATAGATGGAGGAGATTTCAGATTCAGTTATGTCCATTTTTCTACAGTTTAGATCTATGAAAGTATACAAAAATGATAATGGATTTGAAATTGTATTTTTTTTTTAAAGCAGGTTTTCAATCTCTATACAGAGATTGTTGTCTCCCAAAGCATTGCCTGGCATTCAGTAGTGATGGAGTGTGAACTTCTCACCTCCCACCTGCATACACGGGACAAGACCCCATTCATAAACAGGATGCTTGCAGGAACGCAAAGGTGACACACCTAGTGTTTGTTGCACCTTCAGAGATCATATAAATGAGGAATTCAGTCAGTTTAGAAACCCTCAGGAGGATAAATCAATCAGTCTTTGAACTCATAACGTACATCCATTAAAAATATTTTAAAGCATATAAAGTACCAAAATAAAGCCAACTGAATCACTCACTTAACATTTTTTAAGTGGGAAACATGTCATCAGTGATCTGAAAATAAAAAGTCCTATTACAAAAACACAAACTGGGTGTTTGAACCTATTTCACTGAGTAAGGGAAAGAGCAAAAGTAAATGAAAATGTGAAGGAAAAAAATTGAGTTCAGTAAAACAACTAAGTCAGTGGTTTGATCCAATTTTTCACTTTCTTAATGGCTGTGTTGGCATCATGTAGACACAGACCATGTGTATGTGACAGGTATATGACTTACCTAGCGCTACAAACTTTTTTAAATGTAAAAGAAAAAACTCATCTAGTTTCATAGCACCCCAAGCTTCCTGAAAGGCTGGCTCCGGGTGGATTACTGGATTGTGCAAAATACTACCCAACACACAGGCTCTGATTCATTTCCCAGTGCTTCAGCTTCAAAAAGCAAAGAATAATTACAAATGGGCCTGAAAATGTGAGAAATTGGTTTGAAAAGAATACATTTTTCACAAAAAATTTGAAGTTTAATCAGTTTTGCTAAAAAATTAGCAATTATATCTACAAATGGAATAATCTTTTCTGGTCTAATTATGATCTTCTGACCCTTTTCCTAAAAGTGAGACAAAATCACCCTCAACAGCTCATACCCTTTTCTACTTCCTGTAACTTTCATACACAGGGCTTGTCACAGCATCATCTTCGTCATCCCCTCAATGGGGGGAGAGAGAAATATGAAGAAAGTGAGAACAGTACACACCCACTTTCTTGTTGTTACTGCCCAAGCTTACTCCTCTGGTGGCCTGATAAGCTTGTATTTTACCATTTTTCCGTTGCCAACCATCACATTCAGCACAATTTAAATATATCACCAAATGGTTTTATTAAGAGAAATTCACATCCTAAAGGCCGATGAATAAACACTTAGTACTTATCAATAGATTGCTGTTCTGTTTACCAAAATCCATTACTTTCATATGAAAGGTCCTGTATTTTTTTCCTTTTTAATATTTTCACCACCATATATATATATTTTACTACTGGAATAAAAATATCAAACCGTAGTATTTTCAACATTAAGGGAATAAAAGGCAAAATATTTGGTGGAAATAGGAGAGAGTTGAATATCATTGATTACAGTTTAGATTAAACTGGTGTACAAAATATTATTTCTTACATTGCTGACTTTATCATTATTTGTAAACTACCTCATCCCATGAAAGAAACTAAGGCAACATACAGAGTTATGTACCCCAGAACAGATGAGGAGAAAAGAAGTAACAGAAAGAGAGGGGATTAAAAGAAGAGAACATGGAAATCGAGGGGTCCTGATCATATATGGGATTTAAGCTTTTTATCTCTAATTACAAATTGTTGTTATTTGTATTTTAGACATGAACAACGTTGTAGGATTAAATTTAAGGGCAAGCAAGATCTCCCTGAAGTTTTCACAGCTTAGAGTCGCGTTGAAGACACATATACTTCCCGTTACTGTGGCTGGGAGATGGGGGGAGAAAGGCTCTCATTTTCTACAAACTTGTTCTCCTAAATCAGAGGGATGGAGAAAGACCACAGATACTGTTTTCCAAGGCCTCCTATCTAAGAGGTACTATGAAAAATAATGCGTGCAAGGAAAAGAAATAAATGGCATCCAAGACAGAAGTAAAACTATCACTATTTGCAGATGACGTGATATTATACATAGAAAACCAGAACTAAAAAGTGTTAGAACTAATAAACAAATTCAGTAAAGTTGCTGAATACAAAATCAACATACAAAAATCTATCTCATTGCTATATGCTAATAACAACCTATCAGAACTAGAAATTAAGAAAATAATCCCACTTACAGTTACATCAAGAATAAAATACCTAGGAATAAATTTCACCAAGGAGGTGAAAGACCTGTACAATGAAAACTAGAAAACACTGATGAAAGAAACTGAAGAAGACACAAATAAATGGAAAGATATATAGTGCTCATGGATTAGAAGAATTAATATTGTTAAAACACCCGTCCTCCCCAAGGCAATCTACAGATTCAGTGCAACCCCTATAAAAATTCCAAAGACATTTTCCATAGAACAAGAACAAATAATCCTAAAATTTGTATGGAAACACAAAGAACTCGAATAACCAAAGGCAATCTTGGGAAAGAAGAACAAAGCTGGAGGTATCACATGTTCTGACTTTAAACTGTACTACAAAGCTATAGTAATCAAAATAGTATGGTAGTGGCACAAAAAACAGACACAGAGATTAATGGAATAGAACAGAGAGCCCAGAAATATACCCATGCATATATGTTCAATTAATCTACTGATAAAGGAAGCAAGAATACGCAATGTGGAAAAGACAGCTTCTTCGATAAATGGTTTTGGGAAAACTGGACAGCCACATGCAAAAGAATGTTATGTGTCAATTATATCTCAATAAAAAAATAATCTCCAACCAGATTTTTCTAAGCAGCAGTACAAGGACACAGGGCCTACCCTGCTGAAACCTGGTGCACAATCCTCTGGCAGGCTCCCTGAATTCTTCTTCCCCTTACATCCCCAGAGTCTCCATATCCTGCAAGTTAAGCCCACTCCTAATCCACCCCCTCGACCACAGCTGAGTTGTCCCCACTTTGGCTCTAATCAAGGTGATTCTCATTTCCTCTTGCTTCAGTTCCTCTCTCTGGCCCCTGAGACAGTGATTCTCAAACTCTGTGGTCTCAAGACCTCTCTACAATCCTAAATATGACTGAGGATCCCAAAGAGCTTTTGTAGATGTGGGTTGTATCTGTTGGTATTTATCATCTTGGAAATTAAAACAGAAAATGTTATTATTTATTTATTACTTTATTTAGAAATAACCGTCATAAAGTCCCAGTAATAAACATATTGGTATAAGTAACATTCTAAAAATAGCTACCTTTTCTAAAACAAGAAAGAGAAAAAAGTGGCATTGTTTTACATTTTTACAACTCTCTTTATTGTCTGGCTTAATAGGAAACAGCTGAATTCTCATATCTGCTTCTGCTTTCAATCTGTTGTGATAGGTAGTTTTGGTTGAAGTATATTAAAACCTGGTCTCACACAGATATGTGGTTGGGAAATGAGTAATAGTTTTAATCATTTTCAGATAATTGTGGCAACACAGCAAATCTCAACAAATCGTTTCTTAAAGGTTAGCTGCAATAGGTAATAGGAAAGCATATTGATGAATTTTTCAAATCTGTTGCATCGAAATCCATTGGTCTTGAATTTTGAAAGAATAGTTGACCCACGCATGGTTTGTAGTACTGATGATAATGGCATCCATCCGTTCACTAAGCTATACCTCTCTTCTGAAGTTTAACACATTCCATAATGTAATATTAAAAAATCACATTCATGGGCTTCCCTGGTGGCGCAGTGGTTGAGAGTCCGCCTACTGATGCAGGGGACACGGGTTCGTGCCCCGGTCCGGGAAGATCCCACATGCCGCGGAGCGGCTGGGCCCGTGAGCCATGGCCGCTGAGCCTGCGCGTCCGGAGCCCGTGCTCTGCAGCGGGAGAGGCCACAGCAGTGGGAGGCCCGCGTACCGCAAAAAAAAAAACAACACACATTCATTAATATCATCATGGATCTTATTAGAAAAGTCTTGAAGTATTGGAAAGCTGTCAAGATCATGACAGTAGACAAAAGTTTTTCAAAATTCTAATTTTCTCTTGAAAAGCTCAAATTTTATCACAGGCAACCAACATTATCAATTGTTTTCCTTGAAGTGACAGTGTCATCTTGTTCATTTTTGAGAAAATGTCTGCCAAATATTCGTGTATGAATAACCGTATTTAGTCTGTCAGGTATTCTTTCAAGTAAAAAGGTGTTTCACATGCAAAAGGGCCCACCATTGCCCATTTCCTACCATCACACAAGTGCTTTCTTGGAGATACCACTGCACTTTGACATGCACCAGAAGTGCTTTATGTGGACCTCCTATTTCATCACACAGAAGAGTAAGACATGGACTCAAGGATTGAGATTTAATAAAAGCAATACTTTTTACTACTTCACCCAGGAAATTGTTAAGAGAAACTGGATTTTTTTTCCTAGTGAGAGTGCACAGTGGTAAGGAATAGAGACTGCTAATACAGTCTGGTGCTGCTATGCTGAGTCAGGCACCTGCAGTTCTGCCCACCTTTGCTTTTGTATCAAAAGATGCACAGTGGGAAAGCACATAACATCTCTGTATTTTCATGCAAATATCACGATCTTATGAACCTCTTGAAAGGTTTGCAGAGATGCCCAAGGGCCCATTGGACCAGGCTGTGAGAACCTCTGGTCTAGGGTTTTCATGTTTTAACATTTCTCATCATATTCAGGGCAAAGAAACTTGGAGGAGAGGAACTTTTCCAAGTAGGGACAGCAGTCAAGGAAGTTCCCAGAAGGAATCTAGAAAGTTGGAAGATTTTGACCAGATGAGGTTTTGAGCAGGGCCCCGAAACAGCAGATGAGAGAGTGGGAATTTTGAGCTGATTGGAAATTAGTTCCAATACGTTTAACTTTGAACCTGCTTGATGAGCTGTGTTGAAGATAGCAGGGCTGATGGGAGGCAGGGGGAGAGCCCCTGATGTTTATCACAGGCACCTCTTCTCCTGTATAAATTCAGGAAGCTGCTCACGTGGGTCTCAAGTGGTTCTCGTTCCCCTGTCTTGCTACCCATTCGGGCAGCACTTTTTTTTTTTTTTTTTTGCATTGCGCGGGCCTCCCACTGCCGTGGCCGCTCCCGTTGTGGAACACAGGCTCCGGATGCGCAGGCTCAGCAGCCATGGCTCACGGGCCCAGCCGCTCCGCGGCATGTGGGATCTTCCCGGACCGGGGCACGAACCCGTGTCCCCCTCATCGGCAGGCGGACTCTTAACCACTGCGCCACCAGGGAAGCCCCGGGCAGCACTTTTACTGTGAGTTTCCAAAATCCATCCTCCGACCTGGAGGTCAGCAAACCGTTTCTGTACATTGCCAGATAGTAAATATTTTATAGTTTGTGGGTCATACAAATCCTATTACAGCTCTTCAACTCTGCTGTTGTGACAAGTAAGTTTCAAAAACTTTATCGACATTGAAATTTGTGTTTTATACAATGTCCGTGTGTCACAAAATATTAGTCTTTTAATTTCTCTCCAACCATTTGAATAACGTTCTTAAGTTGTAGGCTTTACAAAAACAGGCGGTGGGCCATAATTAGACCTTACTCTAATACAAAAGAGAGTCTAGTGACACAAATTTGGTGTACTATGAAGGGTAGCTTGGATAAAGGAAGACCTTTTAAGAGTTTTTGATTTCTATCTTTATTTCAGGCTGACCTCATGCTCTCATCAGCCAAGTGCATGTGGCATTGTTTTCCTAACATTGCTGATAAAAGTCACAAGGTCCTATGACAAAAAAGAAGTCACGGAACATAAAATATACGCCATAACATAGCGTAATACAACGCAATACATTGTGATAAAAAGACAGTTGAAGTTTTTATTAAATTCTGCCGGTTTTCATCTATAAAGCTGGTCCACAAAATTGTATTTGCACCACAAAAAAAGAGAAAGTAAACAAACCAACCCCCTCCGCGTTTGGCCTCAGGCAGAATCAAAAAAACTAGGAACAGAAACATGGGTTTCTCGAAGCAACTCAGTTTGAAGGATCTAACCTATTAAATAATGCTGTTGTGAAATAGTCAGATCAAGTCACTGGATTTGCTTTATCCCAGGAGCACTGTCCCTGCCGGCCTGGCCTCTTCAGAGTCTAGAGTCTCTTCAGGCCCCTATTCAATCTTATCTTCTCTGTAAAGCTTTCCCTTGTCTAAGGCAACTCTCATATCTAAACTGCCGACCATTCATTTATGGTGCTATTTATTTGACGGCCACACCGATTAGGAGGGTCTTTTCCAGTGTTTTCTGAAACTATTTCTTGACTCTTGAATGTTTAACTGTAAATTTCCGGAGAATCACAATCCTCTTCTAGTTTCTTATAATTTCCAGGTTCCTAGGCATAATGCCCCGGTTTAAATCAAATGCAACTAAAACAATACATTTTTGGGGTCTATTATTCTTCATGATTTCTCAATCTCTTCTCTATTCTCCTGGGAGGAAAATGTCTCCATTAGCACTCAACTGGCTTTAAAGTTTTATTCTTCTCAAGAAATTTAAAAAATCTAATATAGAATTTACAAACTAACATGATTTCATTAGTTTATGCAGCATATTGATACCACTGTCTAATTATGCCCCCCCCCTTTTTAAAATCTTATTGATCTAAACTCTATTGAGGTATATTTTTGATATGTCCAGAGGTTTTCAGTCATGCTGAGCAGGGTTCTTATCAGGTTGTTTAGATCCTTGATCTTCAAAAATCTTCTGGAGTTGCATCAATAAGATGGGTATAGAATTAGAGTTAACATATGCGGAATGGTATTGGGAGGTATAAAATTGTTATACCAACTTTGAAAAGCAAGTTGACAGAATCCAACACAATTTTGAACGCAGATATCCTTTGACCCATCGATTGTATTTTGAGTATTTGGTTCTATATATACTTAGAAAATTTCAAGATATATGAACAAGAATGTTTATTGTAGTGTAATTTAGAGTAGGAAAAATACAGAATAACCTAAGTGTACATCAGGATGGAAATTGCTGAATAAAATATATTATAAAATAAAATTCTACATTGTGTTGAAAAGAATGAGATATGTATGCTGATATTAAATAATCCCTAAGATTGATGATTTAATAGTTGAAAAATCAAGGTGCACCGTGAGGTAAATAGTATGATTTTATTTGAGAATATAAAAAGTACATTAGGTACACAGGTTTATACAAAACATATTCTTTTCCCTAATGATACCCACAAAATTGTTAACTGTGATAATATTTCGTGAAAAATATTAGAAGTTCAGAGAAGTAGGCTTCCAGTTTTTATTTGGTGCCTCTGTTATATTATGTGCCTAAAAATGACCTGTTATACAGGTCTTATGAACATTAAATTTGAGCTTATAGCAGCGGTTGGCAAGTAACAGATGCACGATAAATGCCCGTTCCCTTTTCCTTCCCCACACGTCTCATCACTGCTCCAATTTTCTTTTTCAGAAAACACTTATTCCAGTGTAGCAAAAGAACGACCTGTGATGACTCAACATCCAATCTGCAATGCTATGCTGTGTATTTAATTTGCAAACCTAGATTTTTCAATAGCCATATGCGCAATCTATTGTTTTATTTTCTAGATTGCTTTGAGATGACGAAATAAAATCAATCTGTATTTGAACTTTTTCTCTTAAAGAATCTTCTAGATTAACTGGAGTATATATTTAGACACAGGCACTTTTAAAAATAGTCTTACTGAGGTTATTTCTTTAGGTAAAAACACAAAGTTGTATGATGGCGGCAGCCTGATGAGAGAATAATATTTCATCTCACATCCTAAGAGCCTGGTTAATTCAAAATAAAAATGTCCTCACCAACCCACATGACAGAGAACAGAAGTTAAAAAAAAAAGGGGTGGGGAGAAGGAAAGAAAGAAAAACCCTCTCGTCTTGGGAGGCCTGTATGATATAGGCCAGAACAGAAGTCAGAAGTGTGTTAGGGAAAGTATGATCCATCCCATCTGCATTAACTCTTGCTATACTTGAATTATTACCTTTCTACTCTAAGATATTTTCACTGATAAAAAAGTGGATTTTTAATTATTTAGTCTGCTTTGGGTCAGCTGTCAGAAATCATGATGTAAATCACCTAATCTCAGTGTGTTTCTATGGCAACCATTGAAAACCAAATATTATTTAGCCTTAAGTTATTCCAAAGCACTAAGAAGAGACTTAGCCCCTGTAGATATGAACCACGCTGCCGTGTGTCTGCTTCCAGCCGCACCTCACGGCAACAAGGAAGGCATTGTGAAAGCAGCCTAGATTCCTCCAGAGCCTGAATAATGCCTTCCTGGAATGTAGGTGAACAAATCCTCATAGATATACGAGGTTTCATCAAACTAAACCTATGCTAAGGCACGCTCAGGGTGAGGGGGAAATTTAAAAAGCAGTCTCTTGAAATTCTTTTATGAAAGAGCACAGCCTGATGTGGTAATGTTACAGAAACTGACTGAGCTGGAGGGAAAAAAGACCTACAGAAGAAATCTCTCACATGGCCCTTTCATATCATGATGAACAAGGAGGGAATTTTACTGATTTGCTGAAGTTTATACAACAGTTAATATATCTAAGAAGAGAACCTAAAGGAGATCCATGAAATGATGTAAAGGTTATTCGTTAGAGAATAGATTTATTCTCAGCTACCTCTAATAAAGGTAATTATGGAATGCTTGGAATAATCAAATCTAGAACCAATCCTAAATTTTGTTTGGGCCAATTTGACCCCTTCTTCCAGCACTCATTCATTAGAGCCAAAATACTAGTATGAATTTACTCTTTTTCTTTTCTCCATGGATTTAGCAAATTCTTATGGAGTAGAGAACAGTTTCAAAACACTAGAAGGTGATGGTCTGATGGGCCTACTTGTGAACCACGAGAATGGCAACTGTTAGAGGTCTGTGTAGAGAGTTATCGTCATGCAGTGCCCAGAGCACTGATTTAGATGGGGGAGGGGGTGTCACAAAGGCTTCATGGGAGGGACATTTTAATGCACTTTGAAGAGCAAGTAGAAGATAGTCATGTAGACAAGAGAGAAGGACATCCAAGTAGAGAAAGCAGCATATGCAATGACCCAGAAACATGCACGTTTTCATGAAAATTTATATTATCGTGTAAGTTACAAAAGAACAATCCTAGGTGATGAGATTAGAAAAGCAGGCACATAATATACAGAGTTTTGGTTGCCATGTGGAGTTTCAACTTCATCTGAAGATTGACCTGAGACTTCTGAAATGGTCATTCTGCAGCTGTCTGAAAGATGTGGTAGAAGAAGTAATAAGGGCATCTTTCCAAAGACCACCAAAGTGAAGTGAGATCAATACATAACTGAAGGACAAGTGAGTGTGGTTAAAGAAGAATGGATAGCTTTGAGAAAGACCAAAGAAAAAACATGAGTAGCAATCAGGTTTTCTTGATGTAGGCAACACATTTATAAAGTGGGATGTATATAGTTACAATGGATTAAAAAGACTTTCCCTTTTCGCCTTCTGCTCTATCTTGGGTTATAGAACTGGAAGAATTGTCAGTGAAGACACATATTTACTCAAAGTTTGCAGTGCTTTTGTAATTTTGAATTTTAACACCTTCATGTTAAAGGTGGTTTAACATGGAGGTTTTCCTTTCCATGAGAAAGGAAATTAATTGTTGTTATCAATTTGCCATTTTGATGTGAAAGTTACCATCTATCCTTTTCTTATTTTTTTTTTTTTACCTCCCTTCCAAATCAAATTTTAAGTTCCTATTTTATGGGCAAAAATATTATATAAATTTCTATTTCTAGCATAGCACCTTAGATAATGTATAGCATTAAACTTCTGTTTTTTTTAATTTTGAGATGATATTTGGGAAATGGAGATCCACAGAATATTTTTGTATGAACTTCTCTACTAGAAAAACAGCTTCATGTCATTATCTAAAGCACAGAAGTAATATGGTACCTGTTTGACTTTCTCTTCTCATCAGTCATCAGGAAGCCTAGAGCAATGATGGCATCCAACTTTATTAACTCTGTCAAGCCGTGGTGTGGGTATATGTGTATATTAACTTTCACACTAATTGACTCTCATTTTTTTCACTCAACTTCATTCAATTTTTTAAAATCTCGTGTTTATATAAATTGTCTCAAAACCTTTATGGAAGCAGTAGGGTATAAATTATAAGATAGACTCTACATACTGTAACACTCAATAAATATTCATGGTTAGTGATCACAGAATATGTGGACAGCACCCACAAAACCTGAATAAGAGAAAATATGACAAACTTTGGTCATGTTCCTTCATTGCGACCATCACCACACTGTCTATTCAAGGAAGCATTTCCTCCCATTCTGTTTCACCAAAATAATGCGATACCAGTCTCAGAGTTTCTTCCAAGGAAATTTCCTGGACTGAATGGAATAATTAAATATGCTGAATTTGCTGAGGTTATCCAGGCTTTAATAATGAGGAACTTGTTTTTCTCCTTAAAGTCTAAACCTATTTCAGTTGAATGGGGTTACAAATGTTATCACAAGCCCTCCCTTTTGAGTTCATATGAAAATAAAATTTACCCTCTGCTAAATCAGAGGAAAAATAACTAGTTCTTATGTTGCTTCATGGGGTGGCTGAAGCATTTGAGAAAAGAGGGAAGATGCTATTACACTTGCCAGAAAATGAAGGAATTTTAAAAATTAGTATATTGGCCACTGACTTTAAGACTTCTGGCAGAAGGGCCTTTGCAGAATCACTCAAGCTCTAACTTTAATATGAAACAATTAAATGGGAGTTTTCTCCATATCTTCTTCCTTCCCTACTTTTTTTCCCTGTAATAGATGACTTACTCTAGTGGATGGTATGGTATGCCACCAGGAACCACCCCTAGAGAACCAGGGCATTCACTCCCCACCAGCTAGTTGGATGTTGGGGCTGATAGCTCTCAATGAATCCCTCTTGAGGAATTGATTTCCGCTGAAGACGTCAAAGGCAGGAGAGTTGGAATGATATGTTCCTGGGGCTGAAAGTAAATAACTACCATCCTAGAATTCTGCAATCTGCCAAACGGTGACTCATCAACAAGGGTGGGGCAAACCAAAGAAGTTCAGACTAGTGAAGACTGAGACAAGGTATGTTTAATGGATCCTCACTGAAAGAACAGCTAAAGGAGATGTATCGAGAAGATGAAAACTGAACCCAGAAAAGGGAGTGAGATACAAGAACTGATGAATGGTAAACATCTTAGGGAATCTGCCCAATACAACAGCAACACGATGGCCATGTAGCGAATGTAGAGAAACACAGTGGAAGGAAAGTGCTGGACAATATCACATAAGGCAATAGGAAGTGATTGGACTCAAGTGTTCTGAGGCTCCGGGTGTCAGTTGGGAGTTGGAAAGAGATAGTGATTAACTTCAAATGCAAATAGGTCAAGCATGCATTTTAAAAAATGTAAGCGTATCTACTAAAAATATTGAATGTAAAACTTCCCAACAAGTAGGGGAAATAAAATAGGAAAGAGAACTCGATCGATCCACTGGAGAGTATAAAAGGAGACACATAGCAAAAATAACTAGTGTGGGTGCTGCAGGGAACACCAGCGCCTTGCAGGACTGAGGAATTCTCTCCCTCACGTGCTGAAAGTGTTGGCTGTGGATGGCCCACTCTTGAAGGGAAATAACCTTGCACAAGTTTACACCCTGGTGACAGCTCACACCCAAAAACTGGTCAAAGCAGGGATATAAATGTCCAGCTCACTTGCCTTCCAGATGAGATGAATCTTAAGAGCCATCTTAGCTCCAGAGCTCCCTGGGTGATGAGCTGAGGCTTTTGCTGCAAATGCATCACAATTCAATTCCTCGCTTTGTCCAGCCCTGCCTCCTTCTTTCCCTTACATGTATTGATCACAGATGCCCTCCCCAATGAACCTCTGCACACATGTCCCTAAGACTCTTTTTACCCAGGAACCTGGCCTAAGGCAATTATCACCTATGTGCTAGGCATCAGGATATGAAGATGAGCAGAAGAAGACAAGGTGAACCAAGGGAGTTACAGAGCTAATTTATCAAAATAGTTAGACAGTAGGTTCCGGATTCAGAATTGCAACTTGCTGCATGTGTGACATGCATAAACTCCTTGAGCCTCAGTTCCCTCATCTGTAGAATAAGGTTGCTGTGTGTCAGGGACTGAATGTTTGTGTCCCCTCCACATTTTTATGTTGAAGCCTTAATCCCCCTATGTGATGGTATTTGGTGATGGAGCATTTGGGAGGTAACTGGGGTAATTAAGTCATGAAGGTGGAGCCTTCCTAGTGGGATTAGTGCCCTTATAAGAAGAGACATGAGAAATCTTGCACTTAAGCACACTGTGCAGTCGTGGCCACTGACGAGCCAAGAGAAAACATCTCAGAATAAACCCATCTTCACTCCAGACTTCTCAGTCTCCAGAACTGTAAGAAATAAATTGCTTGTTATTTAAGCCACTGAGTTCAACGGTATTTTGTTACCACAGCCCAGACTAAGACACTGTGGTCATTAAGTAGGAAGTGCTCAGTACTACTAGGTAATTATTCATCACATATGAAAATAGAATACTGAGGGTATTAAAAGAAAAAAAAAGATAAAGGAATGGCTTTATTTTGCCTCAAAAGAGACTTTGAAAAGAGGTGATATTGAAGTTTGAGTTTGAAAGATGAATAGGACAATGTCAGGGAAGAACTGAGATAGAATGCAAGCAGAGGAAAACATGAACCAAACCACAACTGCAGAGAATCTGCCTGGTATGCGTGTGGATGAAGGTGGCAGGAAATACGATGGGAATGCAGAGCTAGCCCATGCAGCTTGGATTTAATTCTGTAGTATGCAATAGGAAATTCCAAAACCTTTATAAATGAACATGTGACACAATTAGATTTGTATTTTTAAAAGCTAACAGCCTAACCCCAGTGGCAAGGATATACTAAAAAACTAAGGAGAATCTGGAAGCCAGGAGACATACAAGAAGCCTATTGCATTGGTCCAAGCACAAGACGAGAACAGGCTGTACTCCATCAGTCGCAGAAGAAATCGATACTGAATGACTGACTTTAAAACACTTAGGAGGCAAAGGGGTTGCATAGGTGAGAGGAGAGAAAGGAAGAGGACTCAAAGCCCGTCTCTGAGTGTTCTAACCTGAGTGAGAGGTTGAGAAATGGGGGAGACTAGTCTTATCTTGAATATGATCAGTTTGAGATATTAGATTAGCAAAGAATTAGGGAAGAGGACTAGAGTGAAAAAGGCTAAATGCAACTCACAGCAATGCTTGAACAGAGGCGTCATTGTGCGTGGGGGAAACTTCCTCATCTGTCAGTGTGTCTGCAAAATAATTTTCTACCTGGTTAGATCCACATATGGAAAATGTATGTTTCTTTTCCCATGGAAAAAGAGCACTTAGGCAGTGAATACATAACAACTCATAGTACTTCATCCTGAATACCTGGATGTGGATTTTCAATGGATAATTCAGACTGCATTTCATACACTGTTCACCAATAATTTATAATATGCATAAATAGCCTCTCTATTAGATTTATATCCATGCACTGGAATTAAGATCCACTTAGTCTGATGCCTCAGAGTCTAGCTGAAAATATGCCAGAAGTTTGGCTTTTAAGTTTTCAAACTTTGGGGGGATTAATTCGTCCACCAGAAGCCCAATAATTCCATATGTCCAAGTTTAGATGTATTTGCTACTTCTGAAAGAAACAATGATGACACTATGCTGACCTTCAAAATGAATCAAATAAAAGGAAAAACATAATTCAAAGCCAAATTGGGATTCATTTGCACATATTTGGGACTTAAAAGATTTTTGTCATCATTTGACTGGAGCCCTCTTGGAGATTATTTATGAGTCATTTCTAGAAAGCTCTTTTCAGGATGCTCAGCTTTAAATTGCACCAAAGCCCTGTTTTGCTTTCCCTGATCGTGTAACCAACCAACTGACTGCCTTTTTATAATTGTGTCTCTGAAGCCCTGTCAGCAGGACAACTGCAAAGCCATCTTTAAATCTAGTAAAAACATGAAGCCCAAGATGAAATTTAGCACTCAAACTCCCAACTCAAGAGACTCTATTGTAAAAGAAGACAGGCTAGAATGGAATTAGAAAATATTATCTGGACATAAAACCATTCATTCTTAAGACCTTAAAATGGATGCCTGGGAGAAACTGTAGCTCTAAAATTTTTAATAGTACTCTTAAATATCAAACAGTTCTAGTGGCAAGTCTCCAGAAAAATTTTTAAGTATTTCATGACAAAAAATGAGCTCTACTGTCAAATTGGATTTATTGCTATTTTCCATTCATTCAACAATGGATCTCCTTCTAGAAAGGTCATATTGTACTGTCTGTGCTGTTTCTCCAATGAATCAGAAACATTCACTGAGTTCCTAGGGATGCTGTCATGTTCCTGATAAAATGAAAGTAGTATATTTTTATGACAAATGTATAAACGCTTGTTATGTTTAAGAACAGTGGACTGTATCACATGAAGACAAAAGGGGGAGAGGAACTCTGGCAAAGATGAAGCTACGTAGAATTATGTACATCAATCTTTATATACGTAGCCCAAAGTGAACCTCCAGGACCATTATGCCAGAAAAACAGTGCTGTTTTTAGCAATTCTAATTGTCCATTTTAAAATTCTAAAAAGATATTTCTTTATTCTGTATTTCTCTGATTTTTCAAAGTCTAAAATGAATAATATCGTGTCACGTGATACTACTACATCATGTGATGTCAGTGCACCTGTGGAAGTGTGAAATGTGTCCCAAAGTTCTTTGACTTTCCTTTCATTGAGAAGTGGGGTCAAAGTCCTCTCCTAGAAGTTGGGCTCAGATTTGCTTGAACAATGCAGTACCAGTGGAGGTGACAGTGTGCCAGTTTCTGGGCCAGGCTTGAGGCAACTGGGAGCTTCCACTTTTCTATATCTTGGCATACTCTTTCTTGGAACTCAGACATAATGATCTGAGGAAGTCAAGTGGCTCTATGGAGACATCTATGTGAAGAAAAATCTACAGCCAGAAAAAAAGTAGATACTACTGCCTTAGTTGAGTTCATCTAGCCAATGTTAGGTGAAAGAGAGATGAGATATCCCCACTGGGTCCTGCTCAAACTGAAGATTCATGAAAAAAGGCTATCAAAATATCACAAATACTGGAAACATCAAAACAAATAGAATGCCTAGAAATTATATATATGTATATGTGTATATATACACATATATCACATATATATGCATTACATATATATATATATATACATACAGACACAGTGAAATTTAAAACCCAATAAAATCATTAATTAGCTGATTAGATACAGTTGAAGAGAGGCTTAATGAATAAGAAGTTAAAAACCAGAAAAACTGCATCAAATTAACATAAAATGGGAAAGGGTGTAGAAAACATGAAGGAGCATTAAAGAAAAATGGAGCTTTGTGTGGTGATGAATGATGAATAAACAATATTTGAATGGATAATGGCTGAAACCTATCCAGAATTTAAGAAAGACGGGTATTCTCCATTAAAATGTTCAAAATATTAAAAGCAGGATAAATAGGAAGGACACATTCAGAATATTTTAGTCTAAGTACAAACCATGAAAGACAAAAGGAAAAATGTAAAAGGATCCAGAGGAAAAACACAGTTTACTTACAGTGAACTAAAAAAAAATTAATAACCTACTTTCGACAGCAGTAATAAAAGATTAAAGAGAGTGGTAAAATATCTTCCACATACTAAGAGAAAATAACTGTCAATCTAGAGCTGCACTCTCAAAACACAATCGTTCAAAACTGAAAGGAGATTAACATAAACTAAACAGAGTTTATTATTATTAATGGGAAACACTATTTGCTCACTTGTGATACATCACTCACTCATGATAGCGCCCTCCAAAGGGATCTAAATTAGTGTAACTCTAGACCTCCTTCTGTCCCTTTAATAAAGAAAATTCAGGGAAATTCAAAAGAAACAGCTTTACGGAGTTAATACCTCTTACTACTTGGGAGCAGGTTGCCCACAGAAGGCAATCATCTGTTCAACTCCACCAAGAATACCTTTGCCCACCATTATACAGCATCTCTTACAGTCAAGGAAATATTGTGTTCTTTATATTTACCCAATATTTCTTTCTCAACTGTCAGAACATAGCAGGGAAAAAGTGTGCAACTTACTGGGGACCCTTTGAAAACTCCAAAAATCACCTACATCCCCTCACTAAGAGAATATGTAAGGGATAATCATAAAGAACAAAAATGGCCCCAAAAGGAAACCCTTGGATTCTAGAAGGAATTGTGAATAAATTAAATTATTTAAAATGTGAGTTAGAATAAACAAATGCTGACTATACAACTCAATTATAATAATATTTAGTTGGTTAGGTTTAAAAAAAGATCTCTATAGAGTTTAAGTCTGAATAACATTATTGGATTAAAGTAGAAAGGGGATGGTGGCTGGAAGTAACATATCTTAAGGTCCTTTTATTGTTTAAGGGAGAGTAAAGATTCTGATTGATTTTACACATTTTAAAGTATGCATCTTACAGTTTCAATGGCAATGATCAAAAGAATTTAAACGAAATGATATCTTACAAATAATAGTGGAAAAATAGAATCAGAAAAAAATGTTAGGGAATTCCCTGGTGGTCCAGTGGTTAGGACTCTGCACTTTCACTGCTGAGGGTGAAGGTTTGATCCCTGGTCGGGGAACTAAGATCCCACAAGCCTTGCAGTGTGGCCAAAAATTTTTTTAAAAATTAAGAAAACAAAAAATGGATAAATCCAAACAAAGCCAAGAGGAAAAAATAAATGTAGAAAAAAAGGGGATAAGAAAAATGAAACTAAAAAGATAAAATGAGGGGGCTTCCCTGGTGGCGCAGTGATTGAGAGTCCGCCTGCCGATGCAGGGGACACGGGTTTGTGCCCCGGTCCGGGAAGATCCCACATGCCGTGGAGCGGCTGGGCCCATGAGCCATGGCCGCTGAGCCTGCGCGTCCGGAGCCTGTGCTCCGCAACGGGAGAGACCAC